>NW_015388459.1:96184-128926 GCF_001527695.2 Protobothrops mucrosquamatus
TTATTATTATTATTATTATTATTATTATTATTATTATTATTATTATTATTATTATTATAGAACATTTTTCTCCAAAGCTTTTTGTTTTGTGGGGCTTCCTCCCACTCTCAGTTAACATAAATAGGAGAAGAGAGAGATTTATGAAATAGTTCCTATTATCTTCATTTTAAATGATACACCCAAATGATCGAGCTGCGGAATAAATGGATCTGTGTTTGGTAATATTTACACCAGATCAAAACAGGAACGTGTGAGTTGACATCAAGACACAGCTGGTAACAGGACTTTGGATTCAGATGGATTAGTCCATGTCTCACACTATAACAGGGGTCTTCCAACTTGGCCCTTTGATGACTTGTGGACTTCAACTCCCAGAATTCCTTGCGTGCCTGGCTGAGTAATTCTGGGAGTTGAAGTCCACAAGTCATCAAAGGGCCAAGTTGGAAGAGCCCTGCGCTATAAAATATGATATCTGTCCTCTGATGGGTAAGAATTCTGCGATTAGTCCCAGCCCCTCTGCATTTTAAACTGTTTCTTTCACATAAACAGGATACTTACCCTTCTCTGTCTATCTGTGGAAGAGGGTGCTTCGGAGTGTTGCGGAGTTTTCTGTGGAACTGTGTGAAGTCAAGTTTCTCTGGTTGCAAATCCCAGGTGGCCCCACTGCAGGATAATAATAATAATAATAATAATAATATTAATAATAATAATAACAACAACAACAAGAACAACAACAATAATAATGGAGAAATAGAAAGGCTGAAAGGCTGAAGATTTGGAAGGAAAGACCGTGCAAAATGGTAACTTGGTTTAACAGGGAATTGGGAGCACTAGGCACACACGGAAGGAAGGAAGGAAGGAAGGAAGGAAGGAAGGAAGGAAGGAAGGAAATAGATATGTATATAGAGAGATGATAGAACATGAATAGACAAACAGATGATAGATACAGAGAAGATAGATAGATAGATAGATAGATAGATAGATAGATAGATAGATAGATATGATAGACAGACAGATAGATAGATGATAGATATATATATAGAGAGATGATAGAACATAGACAGATGTCTGGCAGATGATAAATACAGAGAGAGAAGATAAATGGATGGATGGGTGGATAGATAGAAAGATGACAGGTGATATATATAGAGAGAGATGATAGAACATAGACAGATAGAGATAGATACAGAGAGAGTGAGAGAAGATAAGTGGAGATAGATAGATAAGATAGATGGATATGATAGACAGAGATAGATAGATAGATAGATAGATAGATAGATAGATAGATAGATAAATAGATAGATAGATAGATAGATAGGTAGGTAGATCATAGATGACAGATCACAGATAGATGATAGATATATAGATGATAGAACATAGACAGATGATAAATATATATATATAGAGAGAAGATAAATGGATGGATGGATGGATGGATGGATGGATGGATGGACGGACGGACAGATAAATATACAGGTACTGGAGCTTTAACTGTGGAATACAGTGATACCTTTTGGTACAATGAGTACCAAAACGGATGAGTACCAAACAAATCTTTCCCAGAAGGAATAACATCATGAGTCACAAGGCAGCCAACAAGTTCTAGCTTGTGCGTTGAGTACCAAACAAACAACGAGTACCGGGACAAAATGTTCACATCAAAAACGTGTCGGGTACCATACTCGATGAGTTTCAAAGCAGCCGAGTGCCGAGGTGCCCAAGTACTTGGGCAATCACACAGTCTGCAGGGGGGCTTACCTGAAGGGCTCCAGGGTGTTGGCTGCCCAGATATCCGTTCCCAGCATGTCCAGGGAGCTGTTTTTGTTGCCGTTCTTTAAAAAAAAAAAGAGAAAGCAAACAAGAAAATCAAGATGTTTCCTTCCGTGTTAAATGTTTGCTTTGCAGCAGTTTTTAATACAGGCGGTCCCTGACTTACAACAGCTTGCTTTAGTGACCATTCAAAGTTACAGACTCACTGGAAAAAAGTGACTTATGCCCGTTTTTGACACTTGCAACCATTGTGAGCACATGATCAAAATTCATACGCTTGGCCACTTATTCATATTTATGATGGTTGCAGAGTCTTGGGGTCACGTGACCTCCT
Organism: Protobothrops mucrosquamatus; assembly: GCF_001527695.2. Lineage (NCBI taxonomy): Eukaryota > Metazoa > Chordata > Lepidosauria > Squamata > Viperidae > Protobothrops > Protobothrops mucrosquamatus. The sequence goes on from NW_015388459.1 coordinate 98,289, forward strand.
TTTGCGACCTTCTGACCAGCAAAGTCAACGGGGGAAGCCAGATTCACGTAACAACCGTGGCGAGAAAGGGCGTAAGATGGGGCAAAACTCACTTAAAAACTGGCATCATTTTGAAAGCCGCTAAGTCCTGATATTGAAGTAATCCTCAATTTACAGCCGCAATTGGGATCAGAGTTTCCCACTGCCAGGCCCCCAAATTTTAATCCAATGACTGTGTGGATGCTGTGAGGGTTGTTAAATGCAAGGATGGGTTTTAGTTACTTCTTTTTCAATGCCATTGTAACTCTGAATGGTTGTTAAGTCGACAACGTCCTGTAAAGCTTCCAACAAACAGAATGGCTGCATCCATAGGATCGTTTAGCTCAGTGGTTCTCAACCTTTTTAATGCCGCGACCCCAACCGGTCGTAAGTCGAGGAGTAAACCAGTCGTAAGTCGAGGACTTTCCCTGCCCAGGAGCGCCGCGCATGCGTGGTTCCGCCCCCTGCGCCGGCCGAGGTGCAGCTGGCAAGCGGCAGAGACGGAGCAGGCCGACCACCAGCTGGCCCAGCCCAAGGGAGGTAAGGCACCCACCGGAAAAGGGGGAAAAAATGGCGGACAAAAAAAATGGCAGACAGCCTTGCTTGGCGACCCCCGTGAAATGGTCGATCGACCCCAAATGGGGTCCCGACCCACAGGTTGAGAACCACTGGTTTAGCTCCATTAGAAACATATAGAAAAGGATAGGATAGGATAGGACAGGATAGGATAGGATAGGATAGGAATAGCACTGATGATGTTACCTAATTAGGTAATGAAATGTCCGCAAGAAAACCCCAGCCAAGCTCAGAGAGCACCAAGGACCCCACAGTTTATTCCTAAGTTTATTCCTACTCCTATTGGTAGTAAAGGATGTTTTTCTGCATTGAAAAAAATCCAGTTTTTCTTACCTGGTTTTGATTGTGGGGTGCTGACCCCTTGCCTCTGTAGCTGGACATGCTGCTTTCTATCTCCTGGTTGCAGTCAACTGTCCACTGAAAAGAGAGAAAGGAGGAGGATTTGGCTGTGCGTCCCCCAGATTCAGTGGACAGCTGTGTAAATTTGATTAATGAACAAATGAATAAATTCTGACTGAAACAAGAACGAAACAAGGCAGCGGTGACAGCAAGGCACCCAGAGGGGAATTAGAGAGTTGGCTTTTCCTGGCTGGGTCGAGAGAAAACACCCTTTCTTTTACACTTTGCATCACAGCATATACCTGTGTCGACAGATGTCTGCACCTGGCCGATCTTACTGGAACTTGGAAGCTGTTCCTCCCTGCCTACGAGCCGTCCCAATCCTGAAAGGCCCTGGCCTGCCTCGGCCTGGTCCTCCCCCATCTTCCTCCGAAGCCGAGGACGCCTCCCCTTCGATCTCCGTTGGCTCCAGTTCTGGCTCATCTTTCTACTCGGTGGAGTCGGGCTCCGACAGGGGCACGACGGCCAAAAGCCAGCCACTGACCCACCCGATCGACGTCTAAAAATGGTCAAGACTGATTCGCCCTTTCCCTTGCGTTTCCTCCCTCGCTCACAGCTTGACAATGGCATGGAAGGCAAAGGCGGGAGGGATGGTATCTAGGCAACCGAGGCGTCCTTTTGAGAGCCTGCACGGATGCCAAGGTCACTAACGCAGGTGCTGATGGAGGAGCGGACTGTTTCCATAACAAGAAGAAATATTACTATTGGACAATAAGAACACACCCGGTGGGCGGGGATGAGGGAGTCTTATTGTTTAACTAAGCAAGCCTTCGAGCGGGAAAACCAGAGCTGGTTTCACTTCTTCTGTGCCAATGTAGATTTTCAGTAAAGTTTTCCCAGTATGGCTGTGAAAGTTGGACCATAAGAAAGGCTGAGCACCAAAGAATGGAGGCCTTTGAACTCTGGTGCTGGAGAAGACTCCGGCGAGTCCCCTGGACTGAAGGCGATCCAACCGGTCAGTCCTGGAGGAGATCAACCCCGACTGCTCTTTAGAAGGCCAGATCCTGAAGTTGAAACTCAAGTCCTTTGGCCACCTAATGAGAAGGAAGGACTCCCTGGAGAAGAGCCCGATGCTGGAAAAGATGGAGGGCAAGAGAAGAAGGGGACAATGACAGAGAAGGAGGGGGCTGGATGGAGTCCCTGAAGCAGGAGGTGTGAGCTTCAATGGACTCCAGAAGATGGCAGAGGACAGGAAGGCCTGGAGGAACGTGGTCCATGGGGTCGCGATGGGTCGGACACGACTTCGCAACTAACAACAACAACAACAACAATTATACTCTTGGTAAAATCATGTCCCAGGAGTTTCTTTTTCTGGAAATGCCAACTGAACAGTTGACAAAAAGCCACACACAACAGACACTAACAAATACCACCCACAGAACAGCACCCACTCTGCTAGAGAGAAGTTCCCCAAAGATGGGCTCCCAGCACGACTCCGAAAACTCGGAAGACAAAAAACTCTGGTCCCAGTGACCGACCCAGATTGGATCCTGCAAACTTGCTGGTTTGTTAAAACGGTGTCCACACCCGATTTAAAACACACAGTTTGCAACTAACTCAAAAACATCCAACCTCTTGTTCGGTTCTGCAGGGATTGTCCTTCTTCTCACCACTGTTATGCCCCTTTTTGTGTTTTGAAGCCAGTGGGAGTGACCCACTCAAGGTCCACTACCCACCTGCGAGATATTGGACTGTGTTTTCTCGTTCTCTTCATCCCCTTCGGTTTTTTCGGTCAGCAAGCCTTGGACTTGATATTCCAAAACATAGCTGTCGATGAATCTTTCCAGCTCCTCGATTTCCTGTGACCGGTTGCTTCCTGCCTCAGAAGAGGCAGAAGCCACGGAAGAATTTTCCATCCCCCTCTGTGATGAACCGAGAATTGCCGTGTCCTAAGGTGGGGAGAGGGAAAAAAAGAAAGAAAAAAGAAAGATTAAGCTGGTGACTGGGACATTTTATACATTCCATGTCCTCCCCTATAGGGGTAAGGCAACCTCGGCTCTTTTATGAGTTGGTGGACTTCAACTCCCAGAATTCCTGAGCCAGCCATGCTGAGGGGAAAGGGAGGTTTCCAAGCTGAGCCATGCTGGCTCAGGAATTCTGGGAGTTGAAGTCCACCAGTCATAAAAGAGCCAAGGTTGACTACCCCAGGTCTAGACTCTAGGCCTAGGATAGGGATCTTCAAACTTGGCTCTTTTATGACTGGTGGACTTCAACTCCCAGAATTCCTGAGCCAGCGTGGATCAGCTTGGAAACCTCTCCCTTTCCCCTCAGCATGGCGGGCTCAGGAATGCTGGGAGTTGAAGTCCACGAGTCATAAAGGGGGCCATGGTTCCTCCATGCTGGCTGAGGAATTCTGGGAGTTGAACTCCAGAAGTAATAATAATATTCCCCCATGTTCCCCCATGCTGGCTGAGGAATTCTGGGAGTTGAAGTCCAGAAGTCATGAAGGGGGCCATGGTTCCCCCATGCTGGCTGAGGAATTCTGGGAGTTGAAGTCCAGAAGTCATGAAGGGGGCCATGGTTCCCCCATGCTGGCTCAGGAATTCTGGGAGTTGAAGTCCACGAGTCATAAAAGAGCCAAGGTTGCCTACCCTTGTCCTAGAACAAAATTATTAACCCAAAACAGGAGGCGTGTGTGTTTGTGTGTCTGCCAGAAGATATAAAAAATGATGAAAGATTTAATTATCAAAAGGTCATCAGCTGAATCCAGGTAATTTGTATCCGGAGGCCCTGCTGGCTGTCACCCATGTCCAGGGATAGGCAACCTTGGCTCTTTTATGACTCGTGGACTTCAACTCCCAGAATTCCTGAGCCAGCATGGGGGAACTATGGCCCCCTCATGACTTGTGGACTTCAACTCCCAGAATTCCTGAGCCAGCATGAGGGAAACTTTGGCCCCTTCATGACTGGTGGACTTCAACTCCCAGAATTCCTGAGCCAGCCATGCTGAGGGGAAAGGGAGAGGTTTCCAAGCTGAGCCAGGCTGGCTCAGGAATTCTGGGAGTTGAAGTCCATCAGTCATAAAAGAGCCAAGGTTGCCTACCCCTGCTGTAGCAAAACCCACACGGGTAGTCCTTGACTTATACCCACAAATTATGACTTATGAGTCCAAAATTTCCGTTGCTAAGCAAGACGGTTGTTAAGCAGGTTTTTTCCCATTTAGCAACCATTCCTCTGACGGTTGCTAAGCGAATCACTGCCCTTGTTAAAGTTAGGAACACATCTGTTAAGCGAATCGGGCTTTCCCATTGACTTTGCTTGTCTGAGGGTCGCAAAAGGGGATCACGTGATCCCAGGGACCCTGCCGCCATAATAAATAGGAACCGGTTGCCAAGCATCCAGTTCTGAATCACGTGGCCTCAGGGATGGTGCCACAGTCACAGGTGTGAACAACGTTTTTTTTCAGTGCCGTCGTAACATTGAATGATCACTAAACACACGGCCGTGCTCTACCAGTTGATCAGATTCTTCATTGTTTTTGCACCTGACCCTTTGTAAGAAATCCAGGAACATGGATAAGTCATGTTTAGGGTTTTTATCAACTGTCCAGTTGGCGTTTCCAGAAAAAGAAACTCTTGAGACTCTAGAAAGAGTACAGAGAAGAGCAACAAAGATGATCAGGGGACTGGAGGCTAAAACATATGAGGAACGGTTGCTGGAATTGGGGATGTCTAGTTTAACGAAGAGAAGGACGAGGGGGGACATGATAGTAGCCTTCCAGTATCTCAGGGGCTGCCCACAAAGAAGAGGGAGTCAAGCTCTTCTCCAAAGCACCTGGAGGGAGAACAAGAAGCAACAGATGGAAACTAATCAAGGAGAGAAGCAACCTTGAACTAAGGAGAAAGTTAGAACAATTAACCAGTGGAACAACCTGCCTCCAGAAGCTGTGAATGCTCCAACACTGGAAGTTTTTAAGGAGAGACTGGACAGCCATTTGTCTGGAATGGTGTAGGGTTTCCTGCCTGAGCAGGGGGTTGGACTAGATGACCTCCAAGGTCCCTTCCAACTTTATTATTATTATTATTATTATTATTATTATTATTATTATTATTATTATTATTATTATTATTATTATTATTATTTTACCAAGAGTATATATAATACTTTACTGAAAATCTACATTGGCACAGAGGAAGTGAAACCAGCTCTGGTTTTCCTGCTCGAAGGCTTGCTTAGTTAAACAATAACAACGGCAGCAAGAATAGCATACGCACAGTTCTGGAAAAATGAGAATATACCATCAGAGGAAGAAGTGATAAAGAAAATCCTGGACTGTGCTGAGATGGACAAATTAACAAAAGAGATAAAAGAAAAGGAAGACACAGAATACTATTTAATATGGAGCAAGTGGCATGACTGGCTGGAAAGTAGAAATAAGAAAGAATAAATGTGGAAAGGTTAAAAGTGGAAAATGTGTGTATAATAATTATGAAGGAAGAAAAATGCAAATAAGAAATAATGGGGCAACAAGGACAAATACTCCAAAGAAGAATAAGGGGGGGGGGGAAATGTAAATAATAGAAGATTACTGTTACGAAATTTCTGTTAAAATATATACTGTGTATATATGTGTGTTATGTTTTGTTTTGTTGGTTTAAATAATAAAAATTTATAATAAAAAAAAAAGACTCCCTCATTTACAATATTGAGAAAGTATCAGGTTTAATCGGTCTTCTTGTTTTCCCTCCCTCTCTCTCTTTCTGAGACACACACACCCAAACACACCCTAACACACAGAATCTTTAAAACCCCTACCTAGTGTTTAGTTTTTCTTCCCATTCCATCTAGTACAGGGGTCCCCAACCCCTGGTCTGTGGACCGGTACTGGGCCACGGCATGCCAGCAACCAGTCCGCACAAACAAGCAAAGCCCCATCCATGGGATGCAGGCAGCACACAAAACCACACACCGTCCGGTCCACGGAAAAACCTCTCCCCACGGAACCGGTCCCTGGTGCCCCAAAGGTTGGGGACCTCTGATTTAGTAGACAATTGGCACCCTCTTCTGGCTGCGGGGGTTTGGCTGGTCTGCATCTTCAACATCTTCATCAAGGATTTGGACGAGGGGATAGATGGGGAACTCATCAAATTTGCAGATGACGCCAAGCTGGCAGGAATAGCCAATATTCCAGAAGACAGGCTTAGGATACAGGAGGATCTGGACAGACTTGAACACTGGGCGCTATCTAACAACAACAACAACAACAACAACAACAACAACAATAATAATAATAATGGCATAGGGTATCCTGCCTGAGCAAGGGGTTGGACGAGATGACCTCCAAGGTCCCTTTCAACTTTACTACTACTACTACTACTACTACTACTACTACTACTACTACTACTACTGTTATTGTTATTGTTATTGTTAAGATCAAACTTGCTATCATAATGTTTTTCAGTTGTCTGGCTCGTTCTGCGACATGCTTCAATCTTTTTCTTTGCAGTTTTGTTATTACGATAAACCCACTCCTTGGGAACCAGCCAAAATTTAAAAGGTGTCAACGTGCTGCCCAAAAAAAAAACATATTCTAAAAATCTGGAATTTGCCTATTTACGAAGAACTTTGGGTTTATTATGCTTGGAGAGGGGCCAAAAACCCATCATGTATTCCCAAGGATGATACGTGGATGCCAATTCTCAACGTTTGGGTGGATGAAATGCGTGCAGTCCCAGCTTGAGAGCTGGCACTTCGTGGCTGTCTAAGCAGTCCTTGACTTACGACTGTAACCGAGTCTGGCAATTACGGTCCTAAGTCCCGATGGGTTGTAAAGCAGGTCATCACAGGAACGGCTTGATTTTACAACCTTTTTTGGTGGCAGACATTAAGCAGACGTGGCAGTCGTAAACTAACACGCAGCAATGTTACGCAAACACAGCGGTTGTAAAGTAAATAGGGCAGTCGCTAAGCAAACACAGCGGTCATTAAGCAAAGCCATGGTTTGCTAGGGGCTATTTTTTTCCCTGGAAACAGGAAGGAAATGCCAGTTTCTAGCAAAAATCTTGTAAATCAGGGGCTGGCTGAGGAATTCTGGGAGTTGAAGTCCACTAGTCATAAAGTTGCCAAGTTTGAAGACCCCTGTTGCAAATCAATCACAGGACCACAAGATGTTGCCAACAGCCCTAAATGCAGGCTGGGCACACAAAATCAGAATAAGAGAATAACAGAGTTGGAAGGGACCTTGAAGGTCTGCTAGTCCATCCCCCGCCCAAGCAGGAGACCCTACCACCATTTCAGACAAATGGCTGTCCAGTCTCTTCTTGAAAACCTCCAATGTTGGAGCATTTGCAACTTCTGGAGGCAGGTTGTTCCACTGATTAATTGTTCTCACTGTCAGAAAACTTCTCCTTAGTTCCAGGTTGCTTCTCTCCTTGATTAGTTTCCCTCCTAGTTGCTTCTTGTCTGGCCTTCAGGCGCTCTGGAGAATAGCTTGACTCCCTCTTCTTTGGGGCAACCCCTGAGATACTGGAAGACTGCTGTCCTGTCCCCCCTCGTCCTTCTCTTCATTAAACTAGACATACCCAATTCCAGCAACCTTTTCTTATATGCTTCGGCCTCCAGTCCCCTGATCATCTTTGTTGCTCTTCTCTGCACTCTTTCCAGAGTCCCAACATCTTTTTTACATCGTGGGGACCAAAACTGGTGCAGGATTCCAAGTGTGCTCCAGAACAGCCTGTGTACTGAGGAGTCACAGGAAAGCCCAATCAGTGGGCAAACAAAGCATTTGCAAGGTCGACAAACAAAAGGCGGCGGGGGGGGGGGGAAGGGGCAGGAACAAAAGGCTCAAAATGGATGAAGCCTGCCCTTAAAAATGTTGGGGGGGGAGAAAGGGCAACAGAGAGAGTCTACAACCTCCGTGTTGTAAAGCAGAGGTACCCCCAACCTTTGGGGCACCGGGGACCACCGGTTCCGTGGGGAGAGGTTTTTCTACGGACAGGAGGGTGTGTGGTTTTGTGTACTGCCTGCATCCCACGGATGGGGCTTTGCTTGTTTGTGCGGACCGGTTGCTGGCATGCTGTGGCCCGGTACCGGTCCACGGACTTGGGGTTGGGGACCCCTGTTTTAAAATTCCGGGCTGATCCGCCAAGAAACAAAAGGCAAAGGCTTTTTGCAAGGAGAAGGTGACCTGGGAGGGGAACTCATTGTCTCCCCCAACCCCCCACCCCCGTTGCAGCGGACAATGGAGGGAAGCCATGGACGAGCATTGTTCACTGGGACTGCTTTTTAAGAAGTGACAGCTGGACAATGCTGAGCATGACATGACAAGGGGGAGCAGGGTTGTGTGTGTGTGTGTGTGTGTGTGTGTGTGTGGCGATGATGGGATGGCAAATCATTAACTGGAGTGGAGGAGGACCACAAAGGAATAAGCTTTGATAGAGTCTCCTCTATCCATCAAGCGCGCGGGACTGCTTTGCTTAACGAGCCCTCTAAAAATGCAGGAAAAATTATATTAAACATGACATGCATTAACGGCAGGCAGGATTATATTTGTGCAGAATGGAAAAACGAGACAACGCCATCAGAGGAAGTGATGATTAAGAAAATATTGGGACTGTGCGGAAATGGACGGACTCGCATTGAGAATCAAAGGAAAAGAAGATACAGAAGACTTTAATAATAATAATAATAATAATAATAACAACAACAACAACAGTAATAGTAGTAGTAGTAGTAGTAGTAGTAGTAGTAAAGTTGGAAGGAATCTTGGAGGTCATCTAGTCCAACCCCCTCCTCAGGCAGGAAACCCTATACAATTTCGGACAAATGGCTGTCCAGTCTCTTCTTAAAAACTTCCAGTGTTTCAAACATGGAATTTATTTTATCAATGGTGGGAAAAGCGGGATAAAGAATTTAACCTTTGTGACTAGGCAAAAATCAACCCAGATAACACAAATGAATTGTAATGATAGAAAACTAATAAAATAGTTTTTTTTAAAAAACAACAACGATATAGCAGGGGTCTTCAAACTTGGCCCTTTTATGACTTCTGGACTTCAACTCCCAGAATTCCTCAGCCAGCGTGCCTGGGAGAGAAATAGTGCAGGAGGGTTGACAATACAGATGGACAATAGTCCATATCTCAAGATTCTACCATCTCATCCTATTGCATGCAAAGATTAGGTCCGATTCAAAGAGCATCATTGATGGTAAATGTGAGTTACACAGAGGTCAAGGCCACAAGGGGAAAAAATGGAAATTGTGCCAGGAAAGAGAGACCTTATAACAAAGATGATTAGGGGACTGGAGGCTAAAACATATAAGGAACGGTTGCTGGAATTGGGGATGTCCAGTTTAATGAAGAGAAGGACGAGGGGGGACAGGATAGCAGAGTTCCAGTATCTCAGGGGCTGCCCCAAAGAAGAGGGAGTCAAGCTATTCTCCAAGGCGGCTGAAGGCAGGACAAGAAGCAACGGATGGAAACTAATCAAGGAGAGAAGGAACCTGGAACTAAGGAGAAACTTCCTGACAGTGAGAACAATTAACCAGTGGAACTACCTGCCTCCAGAAGCGGTGAGTGCTCCAACACTGGAAGTTTTTAAGAAGAGACTGGACCGCCATCTGTCTGAAATGGTATAGGGTTTCCTGCCTGAGCAGGGGGTTGGACTAGATGATCTCCAAGGTCCCTTCCAACATTATTATTATTGTTATTGTTAAGGATCAGCCTTCTGGTTGAGTCACCGATAGTTCTGAAATGAAGAGAAACGATCCCTTCACAAAATCTTGCTGAGTCCCTCCTGGCTATCAAGGTTTCAGGTGAAGGCAGATTTAGAGACTGTAAATACTAGGCAAGCAAAAAAGAACTCAGAAACTTCTCAACGTCTTCTACTCAGCGAAAGCCATCCTTATTTATAGCAAAGGAGCAGCTAAAATGTTCCTCTAATGACTTTAGCTATGTGGGAAGATATTTCCCAATTAACCTTTAATCCCCTGAAAACAGATATTTAAGAGGAGATGCTGACAGATTCTTAAAGTACAACATCACCAGCAGGTCGTCATCCGAGTTATTTTAAAGGCACCTCATCTTTCACCTACTCTTATTTGTTTCTCAAAACTGGAATGGAATAGAATGGAATAGAATAGAAAATATGGAATAGAATAGAATAGAATAGAATAGAATAGAATAGAATTGAATAGAATAGAATATAGAATGGAATAGAATAGAATAGAATAGAATAGAATAGAATAGAATAGAATAGAATAGAATAGAATAGAATAGAATAGAATAGAAAATATGGAATGGAATGGAATGGAATGGAATAGTATAGTATAGAATAGAATAGAATAGAATAGAATAGAATAGAATAGAATAGAATAGAATATAGAATGGAATAGAATATAGAAATAGAAATAGAAATAGAAATAGAATAGAATAGAATAGAATAGAATAGAATAGCTGGAATGGAATGGAATAGAATAGAATAGAATAGAACAGAACAGAACAGAACAGAACAGAATAATAAGAATGGAATGGAATGGAATGGAATAGAATAGAATAGAATAGAATAGAACAGAACAGAACAGAATAATAAGAATGGAATGGAATGGAATGGAATAGAATAGAATAGGAAGGGACCTTGAAGGTCTTCTAGTCCAGCCCTCTGCTCAAGCAGGAAAACATATACCATCACAGACAAGTGAATGTCTAGCCTCTTCTTAAAAACTTCCAGTGATGGAAAATCCACGATTTCTGGAGGCAACTTCTGTTCCACTGGTTGATTGTCCTCACTGTCAGGAAGTTTCTCCTTAATTCCAGGTTGCTTCTCTCTTTGATCAGTTTCCAACCCTTGTTTCTCGTCCTGCCCTCTGGTGCTTTGGAGAACAACCTGTCTCCCTCTGTCTTGTGGCAGCCCCTCAGATACTGGAATACCACTTTGCAGGTGTAGTAGGGTAGCCAGAGGGAGGACCCATTCCATTCCTATATTATATTCCATTCCATTCCATCCCAGTTCTGTGTGCCTTACTGGCTGGGGTCTCACTCTAAGCCTCCATCTCCCTAGAGTAGAGTTGGGTCACTATGGCCCTTTTATGACTCGTGGACTTCAACTCCCAGAATTCCTGAGCCAGCATGGGCCACAGTTCCCCACCACTGTCCTAGAGGGTAAGAACAGACACACCTGGGCCAGCCCCCAGTTCCCTTTTCTCCTTTAATTAAAAGCCATGAAATGGGAATCTGGCAGGACATAAATCGATGCGTCGGCCTCCAGCCTCTCCCTTTAGGAGGAGCACCTCAAGGCGCCACCTAAGCTCTGGATGGCCTACTTAGGCAGCGAAGCTGGCTCCAGCTCTGCCTTTGTTCTGGAGGTCTAGCCATTAATTAACTAAGAAAAGCAAGGAAGGGGAATGTAGGCCCAGAAAGATCTACAGGTAGAAGTGTTAATAATGCCTTGGTAAGGCCACACTGGGAATACGGCATCCAGTTTTCGTCACCACGATGTAAAAAAAGATGTTGAGACTCTAGAAAGAGTGCAGAGAAGAGCAACAAAGATGATCAGGGGACTGGAGGCTAAAACATACAAGGAAAGGCTGCTGGAATTGGGTATGTCTAGTTTAATGAAGAGAAGGACGAGGGGGGACATGATAGCAGCCTTCCAGTATCTCAGGGGTTGCCCCAAAGAAGAGGGAGTCAAGCTATTCTCCAAAGTGCCTGAAGGCAGGACAAGAAGCAACGGATGGAAACTCATGAAGGAGAGAAGCAACCTGGAACTAAGGAGAAACTTCCTGACAGTGAGAACAATTAACCAGTGGAACAACCTGCCTCCAGAAGCTGTGGATGCTCCAACACTGGAGGTTTTTAAGAAGAGACTGGACAGCCATTTGTCTGAAATGGTATAGGGTTTCCTGCCTGAGCAGGGGGGTTGGACTAGATGACCTCCAAGGTCCCTTTCAGCTCTATTCTATTCTATTCTATTCTATTCTAATTAGCCAGTGGAACAACCTGCCTCCAGAACCAGTGAATGCTCCAACACTGGAGGTTTTTAAGAAGAGACTGGACAGCCATCTGTCCGAAATGGTATAGGGTTTCCTGCCTGAGCAGGGGGTTGGACTAGATGACCTCCAAAGTCCCTTCCAACTTTATTATTATTATTGTTGTTGTTGTTGTTATTGTTATTGTTATTTGTTGTTGTTTTGTTGTTGTTGTTGTTATTATGGTCGCAGCATCCCCGGATCATGTGAATATCTTTCATGACCTTCTGACAAGGAAAGTCAATGGGGAAGCTGGATTCACTTAACAACTGTGTTACTAACTTAGCAACAGCAGTGATTAACAATGATGGAAAGAGAGCATAAAGTGGGGCAAAGCTCACTTAAGAAATGTCACGCTAGGCCAGGGGTAGGCAACCTTGGCTCTTTTATGACTGGTGGACTTCAACTCCCAGAATTCCTGAGCCAGGCTGGCTCAGGAATTCTGGGAGTTGAAGTCCACAAGTCATAAAAGGGCCAACCGACCCCTGCGCTAGGCGACATAAATGTTGGGCTCAGCTGTGGTCAAGGACTGCCTCTATCTGGTCTTCTGAGTGAAGAACCTAATTTCTCTACTTTTCTGCTTAACCAGAACACAATATTCAGGCGGGCTCCCTTTGGGGAGAAGATGCAACACAACGACTTCTTTTACAAAGGGCGTCCTACAACACAGCCTCTGTGGCCTCTGGTCCTCTCCCGTCAGCTTGGCCCGCCCTGCCCTCACCTCCCGCAGATGGGTTGGGACTGCAACACCCACAATCCCCGGACAGTATGGGTATTGAAGTCGCCACCACCTATGAGGATTAATTTTAAAATTGCACGCACAGGCCTACTTCCACAAAGACTGCATTCTCATCAGGGATTCCATAAAACCAGAAGCCACAAAATTTCCAGTCCTCCCATCCTTTTTCCCGCGTGGCTCAGTTACACCAGGGGTCCCCAATCTGTGGGCCGCGACCAAGTACCAAGCCGTGGCCTACTGGCCACTGGGGCACGGAATAGGCGGGCTAGTGTGCACACGTGCGCGTGCACTCACCCCCACCCGAGCTAGCATCACTGCAAACGGGGCGCCGCGCGGTGAAAACAGGGCACCACGCAGCAAAAATGGGGCGGTGCTAGCGAGTGCCACACGGGCGCTAGCACCGCCACATTTGTGCCGCGCGTGCTCATGGCTCTGATTGTGTGCGTGCACGCACGCGTAAAATGCTTCATCCTCGCTTTGCCTCCGGTCCATGAACCGAGAAAGGTTGGAGACCTCTTGAGTTACACTACAAATCCCAGCTTGCCTGTTGTAACGCCGTCTGCTCTTGGCACTGGTAGTAAGCCCTGGGCAAAGCCCTAAACGGGAACACAAAAATAACAACTGGTTTGTTGATCTGCTCCCAGACGGGATCGGTATGTGTGATGTATGCTGAAACTCTGAAAGCTGCTGTAGAACAGGCAGCCCTCCAGTTCATCTCGTTCCTACTCGCTCTTTTCTCCTCGCATGAGGAAAATTAAAGGATTTGGCGAGCGAAAAACCCAAAGCACGCAGAGAAGCAAAGGGCGAAGGGGGTGGGGTGGGGTGGAAAATGAATTTTTACACCTGATACGGAAACGGCCTTGTTTAAAAACGCAGCCTGAAATGGCAGGAGATCAGTTGGATGCCAAGCGCGGCTGACTCCGACTATTTTTGGCCTTCTGCTCGACATATCATCACATACGCACAACTTCTGCACTGGAGGCTGGCCCCTTGTTTTGCTCCGACTCGACTCTTCTGGAATGTGTTTGAACTACCACTGCTAGGTTGCGATGCAGGGGCTGGCAAAGGCCAGTTGCTAGGTGGTTTTAGAATAATTTCGAATAGAATAGAGCTGGGAGGGACCTTGGAGGTCATCTAGTCCAACCCCCTGCTCAGGCAGGAAACCCTATCCCATTTCAGACAAATGGCTGTCCAGTCTCTTCTTACAAACTTCCAGTGTTGGCGCATTCACCGCTTCTGGAGGCAGGTTGTTCCACTGGTTAATTGTTCTCACTGTCAGGAAATTTCTCCTTAGTTCTAGGTTGCTTCTCTCCTTGGTTAGTTTCCATCTGTTGCTTCTTATCTTGCCTTCAGGCGCTTTGGAGAATAGCTTGACTCCCTCTTCTTTGGGGCAGCCCCTGAGATACTGGAAGGCTGCTATCATGTCCCCCCTCGTCCTTCTCTTCCTTAAACTAGACATTTTTTAGAAAATTTTAATATCACAACTCTAAAATATCTGGTTTTAATTTGGTTTTATTTGGCGGGGACTGTGGGTATGTCTTTGTTTTAAATATGTTGTGAGCCGCCCTGAGTCCCGTCGGGAGAAGGGCGGGATATAAATCAAATAAAATGAAAATGAAATGAAAATGAAATACCCAATTCCAGCAGCCTTTCCTTATATATGTTTTAGCCTCCAGTCCCCTAATCATCTTTGTTGCTCTTCTCTGTACTCTTTCCAGAGTCTCAACATCTTTTTTACATCGTGGTGACCAAAACTGGATGCCGTATTCCAAGTGTGGCCTTACCAAAGCTTTGTAAGTCATTACCAAATTCTCTTCTGAGTAAATTGAACAAGGACAAAGTGGCTGGGGGTGCCAGTCCTTGTCCCATTTGCTCGGAAGAGAATTTGAAGCATGTCATTTAAATTGCATTTATCGCCCAGTGGCCTTCAGAAGCCTTGACACACACATGGCATGGCGAGCTGATTTATTATGTTCTGCCTACTCTGAACTATAGGCCAGAAAACAAGGTCTGTTCATGGGTGGTGGTGGTGTTGTTTTGTTCTGGAGAGATTGGATATTCCAGTACAGCAATGAGAAACACCAGAAAGTGAGCGATCCTTACTGGTTTGAAGCCTTCCCCGTTTTGGCTTCCAGCTCTTTCTGACCTCAGTCACACATGTCTTCTAATGTTGGGGGAAATGTTCAAAGGATGATGTGGCCTCCAGAGAGAGCGAAGGCAGAACTGGGCCAAGAGCAGATGCACCCGCTGAGATCTTCTGAAGGCTTTGTCCTTCTCCAGGCCTAGCTTCGGAGGTTCAATTAATTCCAGATTCCACTTGGCTGAGAGTTGAGGGTTCAGGAGGAAATGTTTCTTTAGCAAACATCGGAGAAATCCCGAGATGGTCTATCTTCTCCTGTTCCTCAGTGTTCCTCAGCCAGATAGAATAGAATAACAGAGTTGGAAGGGACCTTGGAGGTCTTCTAGTCCAGCCCCCTTCTCAGGCAGGAGAACCTATACTATTCCAGACAAATGGATGTCCAGTCTCTTCTTGAAAACTTCCAGTGTTGGAGCATTCACCACTTCTGGAGGCAGGTGGTTCCACTGGTTAATTGTCCTCACTGTCAGGAAGTTTCTCCTTAGTTCTAGGTTGCTTTTCTCTTTGGTTAGTTTCCACCCGTTGCTTCTTGTCCTGCCTTCAGGCACTTTGGAAAATAGCTTGACTGCCTCTTCTTTGGGGTAGCCCCTGAGATATTAGAAGACTGCTATCCTGTCCCCCCACCCCGTCCTTCTCTCCATTAAACTGGACATACCCAATTCCACCAACCGTTCCTTATATGTTTTAGCCTCCAGTCCCCTAATCATCTTTGTTGCTCTTCTCTGCACTCTTTCTGGAGTCTCAACATCTTTTTTACATCATGGTGACCAAAAGTGGATGCCGTATTCCAAGTGTGGCCTTACCAAGGCCTTGTAAAGTGGTATTAACACTTCACCTGATCTTGATTCTATCGCTTCACGTACTTTGTTTTGCCTCTCCCCCTTTCCCCCAAATCATGACCCTGCCTCAAAAAATGTCATAAAATCGGTCACGACTCATTTAATGACCGCACAGCTCAGGGATGGAAGTTCCAATCCAGACTCTGGTCGTAAATCAAGGGCTACCCCTAAAACTGAGACCCCCAACATTTGGGGCACCAGGGACCGGTTCCGTGGAGAGAGGTTTTTCCGCGGACCGGAGGGTGCGTGGTTTTGTGTGCTGCCTGCATCCCACGGATGGGGCTTCGCTCGTTTGTGCGGACCGGTTGCTGGCATGCCACGGACTGGGGGTTGGGGACCCCCAGCTCTAAAGGTAAAAATGTTCTGCTCTATTTAGGACACTATTAATTGTTATCTATTTATTTACATAAATAAATAAATACAGTTAGAACAATTAACCAGTGGAACAACCTGCCTCCAGAAGCGGTGAATGCTCCAACACTGGAAGTTTTCAAGAAGAGACTGGACAGCCATTTGTCCGAAATGGTATAGGATTTCCTATTATTATTATTATTATTATTACATCTTGTTCACAGGGATAATACTAATTTGCCTGCTTCTCTAAAGAGGCATAATGGTTCCATACAGTATATTATAAGTCAAAAGCTGTAGCTATAAACCACAATGTCTACATCCACAAAACACCTTCAAATCCACACTCAACAGGATTATATATTGTATATATTAACCAGTGAAACCACCTGCCTCCAGAAGCGGTGAATGTTCCAACACTGGAAGTTTTTAAGAAGAGACTGGACAGCCATTTGTCTGAAATGGTATAGGGCAGTGGTTCTCAACCTTTTTAATGCCGTGACCCCCAACCGGTCGTAAGTCGAGGACTAAACCGGTCGTAAGTCAAGGACTAAACCGGTCGTAAGTCGAGGACTACCCAACCGGTCGTAAGTCGAGGACTTTCCCTGCCCGGGAGCGCCGCACATGCGTGGTTCCGCCCCCTGCACCGGCCGAGGCGTAGCTGGCAAGCGGCAGAGACGGAGCAGGCCGACCACCAGCTGGCCCAGCCCAAGGGAGGTAAGGCACCCGCCGGAAAAGGGGAAAAAAATGGCGGACAGCCTTGCTTGGCGACCCCCGTGAAATGGTCGATTGACCCCAAATGGGGTCCCGACCCATAGGTTGAGAACCGCTGGTATAGGGTTTCCTGCCTGAGCAGGGGGTTGGACTAGATGACATCCAAAGTCCCTTCCAACTTTATTATTATTATTATATTATGGAAGGTCAGGAGGGGTCAACCCAGCCAATGAACCTCAACTCAAACCAAGGTCCAAAATTTAACTGCCCTGGCCTTTTCCAGCTTCTTTTCTACAATCATTGTATGTCCTTCTGTAAGACTGCCAGCCATTCAAAGAAATTTTAGCGAATCAATTATACAATTACTCATATGAAGAAAAAGATTAATTAAATCTAATTAAATTAGATGAAAAGGAACATGGGTGATAATAGCAATTTAAGTATCCATGGTAATTCTACACATAAAACCCAGCATGAACAGGAAACACTAACCCGGTACGTAAATAAGAACGGTGCAGTGCTTAGAATCAGCCTGAAATAATTCAGTGTACAGTGTACAATAATTTCCTGAAAGCCAGTCTGATCAATAAGGCGAAGCCATGATCAATAAGGAGAGTCCCCTCGTCCCCTCCCAGCTTGTGGGATCACCAACAGCCACACAATCTAGCAAATCAAGCCAATTTTGATTAGAGGCTGCAAGCGCGCACACGAACGGGGTCACGATTGCAGGCACAACACAAACGGGACCACGAGCACCCACGCGATTCTCGGGCAATGCTAGCACCCGCACGCCGCCACAATGCTAGCGCGAGTGGGGGTTGAGCTCGTGACGCTAGCTAGCCCCTGTAGGATGCTCACGGTATTGCTAGCGCCCGCACAACACAGCGACACTAGCGCGAGTGAGGGGTTGTGCAGGCACCCACGCACGTGCACTGGCTAGCTACTCAGGTGGCCCAGTGGCCAACAGCCCACGGCCCGGTAGTGGGGTTGCGGCCCACAGGTTGGGGAGCCCTGCTCTAGACCCTGGGATAGGATGGTGGCACTGTAACACCTCCTCTGTGGCCTGGGACGGCGACGTAAACTTGGGTATCAGCATATCGAATATACCACACTCCACAACAGCGGATGACCTCAAAGGTGGTTTCCCAAAAAGGAGAATATTTGTAGCTCAAGGTTGAAATGAGGGTCCTTGGTGCTCTCTGGACTTGGTGGGTTTTTTGCAGATGTTTCATGACCCAAACTAGATACCATCATCAGTGTTAAAAAGGAAGGGGGTTGTGGACAGGAGGAGGAGGAGGAGGAGGAGGAAAGGGAGGAAGAGGAGGAAGAGGAAGAGAAAGAGGAGGAGGACTGTAGGGTCCATGGTCCTCTCTGAGCGTGGTTGGTATTTTTGCAGACTTTTCATGACCAAACTAGGTAACATCATCAGTGCTAATAAGGAGTAAATTCACTCTCAGATTATATTCTAGCGTCCTGCCCTCTCAATGCTGGTGGAGAGTGGCGTAGAAGTTCTTTGGTTAGGCCAGGGGTAGGCAACCTGGGCTCTTTTACGACTGGTGGACTTCAACTCCCAGCATTCCTGAGCCAGCCATGCTGAGGGGAAGGGAGAGGTTTCCAAGCTGAGCCAGGCTGGCTCAGGAATTCTGGGAGTTGAAGTCCACCAGTCATAAAAGAGCCATGGTTGCCTACCCCTGTCCTAGACCTATAGGCCAGGAAATAGTATAATTCCCTCAGATCGACATCACTCCCATTGCAGTTGTGGATGCCAAAATTAATTCTTAAAAACATTAAACGTTACTCGTGTTATTTTACTCTTCTCACTTGAAATCAAGTCAGATCTTAGACCAGGATTTAAAAAACAAATCTCAGAATAGATTTCTGCATAGGTATAGTATAGGTCAGGGATAAGCAACCTTGGCTCTTTTATGACTCGTGGACTTCAACTCCCAGAATTCCTGAGCCAGCATGGGGGAACTGTGGCCCCTTCATGACTGGTGGACTTCAACTCCCAGAATTCCTCAGCCAGCATGGCTCAGCTTGGAAACCTCTCCCTTTCCCCTCAGCATGGCTGGCTCAGGAATTCTGGGAGTTGAAGTCCACCAGTCATAAAGGGGCCAAGGTTGCCTACCCCTGACCTAGACGCTTTTGGGGGCATGTGGCCTGGTAAACATGAAGCCATGTAAGGGATACAAATGTACTAGTTTCTCCAGAAATAATTTTAATCTTATTTAAGTAACTTAAATAACTGGTTGACCAAGTTGGACCGGCATCTAGAGGAAGCCCAGCTATCTCAAAGATCAAGATTCTCTTCCCATATTCAGTTCTAAATGCATGAAAGTGGATATTATTTTGCCTTTTCTTTCCAACCAAATTATCTGACTACCTCAAAATAAGATCATCAACTGCTCACTCTTGAGTTTGTTTGCACCTTCTCTAGACATCTGCTTATCTGAGTAAAAATGAGTATAATGTTCGGCCTACACAACCTGATTGCAATCAATGTTTTGCCAGCTGTCTTAAAATCCACAGAGTTTCCTCCCAAACAATCACGCTTAGGACATCTGCCTTCACAAAGCCTTAGTAAGGCCACCACCTGGAATTCTGCATCCAGTTTGGGTCCCCACATTACAAAAAAGATGTTGAGACTTTGGAAAAAGTGTAGAGGAGAGCAACTAAGAGGATCCAAGGCCTGGAGGCTAAAACATATGAAGAACTGCTGCGGGACTTGGGTTTGGCTAGTCTAAAGGAAAGAAGAAACAGGGGAGACATGATAGTAGTATTACAGTATTTCAGGGGCTGCCCCAAAGAAGAGGAGGGGTCATGTTATTCTCCAAAGCACCAGAGGACAAGAAATAATGGTTGAAAACTGATCAAAGAGAGAAGCAACCTGGAATTAAGGAGAAGCTTCCTGACAGTGAGGACAATTAACCAGTGGAACAGCTTGCCACCAGAAATCATGGGCGCTCCCTCACTGGAGGCTTTCTAAAAGAGACTGGACAGCCATTTGTCTGAAATGGTATAGGTCAGGGGTAGGCAACCTTGGCTCTTTTATGACTGGTGGACTTCAACTCCCAGAATTCCTGAGCCAGCCATGCTGAGGGGAAAGGGAGAGGTTTCCAAGCTGAGCCACGCTGGCTCAGGAATTCTGGGAGTTGAAGTCCACGAGTCATAAAAGAGCCAAGGTTGCCTATCCCTGGTATAAGTTCTCCTGCTCAAGTGGGGGGCTGGACTAGAAGACCTCCAAGGTCCCTTCCAGCTTTATTCTCATTGATGCATCAACCACAAATTGGAACTATCTTTCATCTACTATTTCAGAGCCTTCTTGGCGATTAACCCAATCTGGTTCTGAACCATAATTGGAAACACACCTGAACTGGCTTGCTTGGAGAAGCCCTTCCTGTCTATTCCAGCTGTTACGTCTTCAGATTGGCAAAAGTCACTTCTGAACACTACAGAGATCTCCTGATGCACTTTGGCAGCAGGAGTCAATGGTTTTGGGTCTAACAACACATCCAGCTACACTCTGCTTTGGCTTCACATGTTACCCAAATCCAGACCAGGGGATATATTGCGGTTAAGGAGCCCCACGGCTGGATTTTGGCTTAACCACATCCTGCATGTAATAATAATAATAATAATAATAATAATAATAATAATAATAATAATAATAATAATAATAATAATAATAATAATAATAATAATAATAATAATAAAGTTGGAAGGGACCTTGGAGGTCATCAAGTCCAACCCCCTGCTTGGGCAGGTAACCCTATACCGTTTCAGACAAATGGCTGTCCAGTCTCTTCTTAAAAACTTCCAGTGTTGGAGCATCTACAGCTTCTGGAGGCAGGTTGTTCCACTGGCTAATTATTCTGTGTTCTAATATGCACCACTACCAGCTAGCTCAGGGGTCTTGAACTTGGCCCTTTTAAGACTTGTGGACTTCAACTCCCAGAATTGCTCAGCCCTCATGGCTGGCTGAGGAATTCTGGGAGTTGAAGTCCACAGGTCTTAAAGTTGCTAAGTTTGTAGACCCCCGAGCTAGCTGGTCGGCCCTTCTTTCTCTCTCCCTTCTGAGCTCTTTCCACAGTGTAGTAAGAATGTATCCCCCCCCCCATTCCTTCCCTGTACCCTTAAAGAGACAGGAATCAAGTGCAAAGCAAGAAAACCTCACAAAATAAAGAAACACATAAACTCCGGTGTTTTTTCTTCTTCTTTAAGCTGTCTCAGGCATGTGACGTGTCACAATGTTGCACCCCGAGACTGAAAGGCTCTGGCAATTGCGGAAAGCTTTAGCCCAGTGTTTCTCAACCTTGACAATTTTAAGGCATGTGGACTTCAACTCCCAGAATTCCACAGCCAGCATTGCTGGCTGTGGAATTCTGGGAGTTGAAGTCAACATGCCTTAAAATTGTCAAGGTTGAGAAACACTGCAGTTTAGCCTTAAATTAAGCTTGTTTACCTTCAAAGAAAACTTTCTAAAAGCCATAGACGACTCAATTAAAGGGGATAAAACTAATTACATTTGTTTAAAGGGATTAAACCTTTCCCTGTTATCTTTTTTTCCCCTTTCCTGCCCAAACCACCTCCTTTTATAGTTTCTCCTCTGCCCCCCCTTTCTTCAGTTCACCTTCAGCTGCTTCCAGAAGCTCCAATCAGCTGGAGCCAATCAGCTGGAGCCCTGGGGCTTCTGCCTGGCTCAGGAATTCTGGGAGTTGAAGTCCACAAGTCATAAAAGAGCCAAGGTTGCCTACCCCTGCCCTATTATACCATCTCTTCTCTTGTGTGGGTCGATTAATATATTAATGATTAATATTTATATGTTACTTATAGGTAAGGGTGTAGGTCTATGCATACGTTGTATATAGTATGTTTTAAATGTGTGCTGTGTATGTGTACACTTTGAGAGCAAATAACTCAATTTCATTTTTAATGTGTGCCGCTGTGCCCACAGTAAAAAAAAAAATGACAATAAAGGTAATTATCTAATCTAATCTAAATCTAATACATCTCACTTTCTTCCTTTGTCCCTTGTGGTATTGCCCCCACGCTAAATCCAGTTGGCAGTCCCTTAATAATCCTGCTCGCGCAGGGGGCTGGACTAGAAGACCTCCAAGGCCCCTTCCAGCTCTAGTCTAGTCTAACTTGATTACAGGGTGATGACTCACAACCATTTGTTTGGTGATCATTCAGCATTTATGTTTATTTATTTAAAATTGTATGTTGTCCATCTTATTATCAAGGGACTCTGGCTTTATTTATTAAAATTACAGTGGCGCGGAAAAAAGTGACTTACGACCGGTCCTCACACTTGCGACCATCTCAGCATTCTCAAAGGCCACTTGATCAAAATTGGGGCACTTGCCAACAGGCATGGATTTACAACCTGGGTTGCAGCATCCCAGGTTCAATGATGGTCATTTAGCACCTTCCAAGGTAGCTTCTGACAAGCAAAGGCAAGGGGGGGGATTGGATTCACTTAATGATCATGTGATTCATTCAATAAATGATTCAAATAATAATAATAATAATAATAATAATAATAAAAAGTTGGAAGGGATCTTGGACGTCATCTAGTATTACCCCCTGCTCAAACAGGAAACCCAATACCATTTCAGACCAACCACTGTCCAGTCTCTTCTTAAAAACGTCCAATGTTGGAGCATTCACAACTTCTGGAGGCAGGTAGTTCCACTGGTTAATTGTTCTTGGCTGTCCAGTCTCTTCTTAAAAACTTCCAATGTTGGAGCACTCACAACTTCTGGAGGCAGGTAGTTCTGCTGGTTAATTGTTCTTAACAACTTAACAACCACGACAAAAAAAGGGTAGTAAACCCAGGCACTACAACAACCACAGAAATTTTGGTCCAGATGGTAGTGGTAACTTGAGGACTACATACATGTGTGTTCCCTCCCAACACTAGTTCATGAATCATGACTATGGTTTAGCATCCTGGCTTGTTTGCCTTTGCCAAATGGTAGTTTACAAACCCCGCTTTAATGAGGATAAAACTGACTCCGCGAAGCATCTTTTCAAACAGTTTGGGAGGACCGTTCTTAGCTACACAACAAAAAAAGGGGCGCCGCGAAGCGTCGACATATGTTTTGCAAATGTGTATTGCTAAGTCAACAAAGTAACATCAAGCCGTCTGCTGCTTGAAGATTATTGACAACAGATGATGACAAATGCTAAATAAAACTTCAGTGAACTGCATTCAAAATACAGCACAGTGACGGCAAAAGGATTTCAGACGCACTGAATATCAATGTAGTCCTCGGTTTACGACCACAACTGAGGTAAAATTTCTGTTGCTAAGCAAGACAAGTTCTTAAGTGAGTTTTGCCTCGTTTTACGACCTTGCTTGCCACAGTTATTAAGTGAATCGCTGCAGTTATTACATTAGTAACACAGTTGTTAGGTGACTCTGGTTTCCCCTGCTTCTCAAAAGGTCGCAAAACACGTTACCTCAGGACATTGCAACCGTCATAAAGTAGCCAAGCATCCGAATTTTGATGACGTGACCACAGGGTGCTGTGATGGTCGTTAAGTGTGAAAAACAGTCATAGGTCCCTTTTTCAGTGCCACTGTAACCTGGAATGGCCACTAAACAAATGATTGCAAGTCAACGACTACCTATACACCAGAAGCCGGTCAGAGGCAGAAAGGAGATTTTTCAAGTTTTCATATTGAATTTATTTTGGCTTGGCTCCAGATGGACTTGTTCTCACTTCTAAAGCCACTCCAGCATTTAATGCCAGTTTCTAAAACAAAAAGAAAATAAACTCTGCCTATGTGCAGAGGCAGGGAAGAAGGAAAATGTTCTTCATTTCGCACACAGAACAGTTACGTGGCCATGGAAGGCTAATAATAATAATAATAATAATAATAATAATAATAATAATAATAATAATAATAATAAGGTATGTCCAGTTTAATGAAGAGAAGGACATGATAGCAGTCTTCCAGTATCTCAGGGGCTGCCCCAAAGAAGAGGGAGTCAAGCTCTTCTCCAAAGCCCCTGAAGGCAGGACAAGAAGCAACGGATGGAAACTCATCAAGGAGAGAAGCAACCTGGAACTAAGGAGAAACTTCCTGACAGTGAGAACAATTAACCAGTGGAACTACCTGCCTCCAGAAGCGGTGAATGCTCCAACACTGGAAATTTTTAAGAAGAGACTGGACAGCCATTTTTCCAAAATGGTATAGGGTTTCTTGCCTGAGCAGTTGGACTAGATGACCTCCAAGGTCCCTTCCAACTTAATTGTTATTGTTATTATTAAAAATAATGATGATGATGATAATGATGATGATGATGATAAGAGGAAGAGGAAGAGGAAGAGGAAGAGGAAGAGGAAGAGGAAGAGGAAGANAGGCACGCTGGCTGAGGAATTCTGGGAGTTGAAGTCCACAAATCATAAAAGGGCCAAGTTTGAAGAGCCCTGCCCTATACCATATCACACAAAAGGTGTCCAGTCTCTTCATAAAAACTTCCAGTGTTGGAGCATTCACAGCTTCTGGAGGCAAGGAGTTCCACTGGTGAATTGTTCCAACTTAATGAGATTAAGGCTGATGTAACTCCTGATGTCATTGTGTAGTCGGCAGCCGCTCAACGGGGATCAGAAACCTTGTAATCTGGGGGAATCCCATAGGGAATCCGCGTGGCAATTTTTAGACTTGCCTGATGCCAAGTGAGCCAGAATAATAATAATAAAAAAGGCTGCCTCACAGATTACCCATCCGAAGGATTTTCCCACGTCTTTCCAACACTTTTCACCCTATCTAAAAAAAATGTGTCAACCCCAATTTACACTTTATAGCCACGGCTGCCATCCTGAATGGCACGTGGAGAGTAATTTTTGCTAAACTTCTGTATGTTTATTAAAAACCCTAATTTGTGTTTCCAAACGACACCATTACTTCCTTTGGGTTAAAAAAAGGTCCAGAACAATCCCCCCCCATTCATTATATTTGAGATTTTAATCTGATCCGTACACATTTGTGGAATTAGGTTTACTGACTTTTAAATATTTTTTTAGATGGCATGGTCATTTCTAAAGCTCAATACTGTGTGTTAAAGAGAGGAAGATAGGACCCCTTAAATTCCATTAAGCCCCACTTTCTCCTGTTGAGCTTAAATGTACAGAAAGTCAGCAATTAATTAAGATAACCAAATACAATTAAAGGATTTTGGTGTTTGGAAGAAGTCCCAGCTCCTCACCCAGATCTTTGA
The DNA here is from genome assembly GCF_001527695.2 of Protobothrops mucrosquamatus. Taxonomy (NCBI): domain Eukaryota; kingdom Metazoa; phylum Chordata; class Lepidosauria; order Squamata; family Viperidae; genus Protobothrops; species Protobothrops mucrosquamatus. Next base: position 123,257 of record NW_015388459.1, read on the forward strand.
ACGAAATATAGGTTCTCCTGCTTGAGAGGGGGCTGGACTAGAAAACCTCCAAGGTCCCTTCCAGCTCTATTCTATTCTATTCTATTCTATTCTATTCTATTCTATTCCATTCCATTCCATGCCATATTCTATTCTATTCTATTCTATATTCCAATTTCTATTCTATTCTAGCTCCATTCCATGTTTTCTATTCTATTCTATTCTATTCTATTCTATTCTACTCTACTCTACTCTACTCTACTCTACTCTACTCTATTCTATATTCCAATTTCTATTCTATTCTATTCTATTCTATTCTATTCTATTCTATTCTATTCTATTCTATTCTATTCCTATTCTGCACCTTGGAGACCTACTGGACGGTCACTTGACTATGAGCCAGCAGTGTTCAGCAGCAACCAAAAAAGCTAATACAATCCTGGGTTGTATAAACAGAGGCATAGAATCAAGATCACACAAAGTATTAGTACCGATTAATAAAACCCTAGTGAGGCCACAGCTGGAATACTTCAGCCAATTTTGGCCACCGTATCACAAAAAAGATGTTGAGAGTTTGGAAAAAGTTCAGAGAAGAGCAACTAAGATGATCCAAGGCTTGGAGACTAAAACATACGAAGAAGGGCTGCGGGACCTGGCTTTGGTTAGTCTAAAGAAGAGAATAAACAGGGGAGACATGATAGCAGCGTTCCAGTATCTGAGGGGCTGCCACAAAGAAGAGGAGGGGGTCAAACTATCCTCCAAAGCACCAGAGGGCAGGGGAAGAAACAATGGTTGGAAATTGAACAAAGAGAGAAGCCACCTGGAATTAAGGAGAAACTTCCTGACAGTGAGAACAATCAACCAGTGGAACAGCTTGCCACCAGAAATCGTGGGAGCTCCATCACTGGAGGTTTTTAAGAAGAGGCTGGACAGTCACTTGTCTGAAATGGTATAGGACGGTTCTCCTGCTTGAGCAGGGGGCTGGACTAGAAGACCTCCAAGGTCCCTTCCAGCTCCATTCCATTCCATTTCTATTCCATATTCTATTCTATTCCATTCTATTCTATTCTAAATACCCCTTGGGTATCTAATTGCCAGACTATTTTCTATTCTTCCTTTCCTTTCCTTTTTCCTTCTTTCCTTCCTATGTTCCTATCTTCTTTCCTTTCCTTTCCTTTCCTTTCTTCCTTCCTTCCTTCCTTCCTTTCCTTCCTATCTTCCTCCTTTCCTTTCCTACCTAGTCAAGCATCAACCCCCAACGTTATCCTGATTTCAAAAAATGCCTCCCAGCCATCAATGGCTTCTTCAGTCTTCCCAAGAAACACAGGCAGTCCTTGACTTAACACCATTCGTTTAGCGACTGTTCAAAGTTCCAGCGGTGCTGGAAAAAAGTGATGTGTGACCATTTTTTCACACGTAGAGCCTTTGCAGCATCCCCGTGGTCGTGTGATCAAAATTCTGCGCTTGGAAACCAGCAGGCATTTTTGACAGTCTCACTGTCCCAGGGACATAGAGGGATAGAGAGATAGAATCAAGATCACGGAAAGTGTTAGTTACCACTTTACAAGGCCTTGGTAAGGCCACACTTGGAATATGGCATCCAGTTTTGGTCACTACAATGTAAAAAAGATGTTGAGACTCTGGAAAGAGTACAGAGAAGAGCAACAAAGATGATCAGGGGACTGGAGGCTAAAACATACAAGGAACGGTTGCTGGAATTGGGGATGTCTAGTTTAATGAAGAGAAGGACGAGGGGGGACAGGATAGCAGCCTTCCAGTATCTCAGGGGCTGCCCCAAAGAAGAGGGAGTAAAGCTGTTCTCCAAAGCGCCTGAAGGGAGGACAAGAAGCAACAGATGGAAACTAACCAAAGAGAGAAACAACCTGGAACTAAGGAGAAACTTCCTGACAGTTAGAACAATTAATCAGTGGAACTACTTGCCTCCAGAAGCTGTGGATGCTCCAACACTGGAAGTTTTTAAGAAGAGACTGGACAGCCATTTGTCTGAAATGGTATAGGGTTTTCTGCCTGAGCACGGGGTTGGACTTGATGATCTCCAAGGTCCCTTCCAACTTTATTATTATTATTATTATTATTATTATTATTATTATTATTATTATTATTATTATTATTATTATTATTATATGCGGTCCCCATTTTTAACCTTTGTCAAAACGTGCAGTCTTATCGCGCGAGGTAACCCAGGAGTAAACGCAGTAAACAGTGGTCTATATTAAATGGTGTTTTATCTTAGACTATCTACAATATCATGCATCAGGAACAATACACCTACATGTGTTAATACAGCAGGCTTCAACACACAGCAGTTACAGCAGGAAAACGGAAGAGAACATAGCAGCAGAGCCTTCCTTTTATACAAAGGCTCTTAAAGAGACACAGACCCTGCTGAGTTATTCTCTTCATTACATATTACATTACATAAGCTGGTTAGCTATTAAATCATTACCTTGACAATCCTCCCAGCTGGCTTCTGATAAGCAAAGGGGGGGGGGAGAGCCATATTCGCCTAACCACCTCATGATTCATCTAACTAAAGTGATTTGCTTAAGAACTGTGACAAAAGTGGCCACAAAACAGGGTGCAACTGTCTTGCTGAGCAATGGAAATTTTGGACTCAATTGTGCTTGTAAGTGAAGGATTACTTTTATTACTTGGCAATGATCAGCTGTCCCAAAATATCCGTCTAGATCAGGGGTCTTCCAACTTGGCCCTTTTGTGACTTGTGGACTTCAACTCCCAGAATTCCTCAGCCAGGCACACGTGCCTGGCTGAGGAATTCTGGGAGTTGAAGTCCACAAGTCACAAAAGGGCCAAGTTGGAAGACCCCCGGTCTATATCTATAAATATATAACTTTGGCAAATACATTTATGGTAAAATGTTTCCGTAAATAAGCAGTATATCTCTGGTTTCCCTCCATTAAGGAAATGAACCTAATAAATCTATATTGTCCTTTTGTGCACAAATTATTTGTTACAGTTTTGCAAAAAAAAAAAAAAAAAAAGGCAAAACGAAGATTTAGCAATCTGATGCTTTCTTTACAAATTGGAGCCTTGATATAAATTAGATGACTATGAACATGTAAAAGTTGTTTAACGAGATTTTTTTAACCACAGTGGCTTGTTTTAGATCAAGTATCCTTGTCTCAGCTTTAAATGTAATAGAAGGGTAACAGTAATTCCCTTGAAAAGATAAATGTTAATTGCGAAGTGGTGTACGACCCATCGCGACCCCCCCATGGACAACGTTCCTCCAGGCCTTCCTGTCCTCTCCCATCTTCTGGAGTCCATTGAAGCTCAGGCCTCCTGCTTCAGTGACTCCATCCAGCCCCCTCCTTCTCCGTCGTCCCCTTCTTCTCTTGCCCTCCATCTTTCCCAGCATCAGGCTCTTCTCCAGTGAGTCCTTCCTTCTCGTTAGGTGGCCAAAGGACTTGAGTTTCCACTTCAGGATCTGGCCTTCTAAAGAGCAGTCGGGGTTGATCTCCTCCAGGACTGACCGGTTGGATCGCCTTGCAGTCCAGGGGACTCGCAGGAGTCTTCTCCAGCACCAGAGTTCAAAGGCCTCCATTCTTTGGCCTTTCTCAGCCTTTCTCATGGTCCAACTTTCACAGCCATACATTGCAACTGGGAAAACCATGGCCTTGACTATACGCACTTTTGTTGGCAGGGTGACGTCTCTGCTTTTTAGTAGGCTGTCTAGATTTGCCATGGCTTTCCTCCCCAGGAGCAAGCGTCTTCTAATTTCTTGGCTGCAGTCCCCATTTGCGGTGATCTTGGAGCCCAGGAAGATAAAATCTGTCACTACCTCCGTTTCTTCCCCATCTATTTGCCAGGAATTGAGAGGACTGGATGCCACGATCTTGGTTTTCTTGATGTTGAGTTTCAAGCCAACTTTTGCACTCTCCTCCTTCACCCGCATCAAGAGGCTCTTTAGTTCCTCTTCACTTTCTGCCTTTAGAGTAGTATCATCTGCATATCTTAGGTTGTTGATATTTCTCCCGGCAATCTTAATTCCAACTTTTGTTTCATCTAGCCCTGCCTTTCTCATGATGTGCTCTGCATATAAGTTAAATAGGCAGGGCGACAGTATACAGCCTTGCCGGACTCCTTTCCCAATTTTGAACCAATCCGTGGTTCCGTGTCCAGTTCTCACTGTTGCTTCTTGACCCACATATAGATTTCTCAAGAGACAAATAAGATGGTCTGGTACTCCCATAAAATACTAAATTGTAAATTATCAAATGTAACCGCCCATTTTAAATTTAATCAAGTTTACTGAACTGACCTTGTTGCTGTTGTCACATACGGCATTACTGTATGCCCTTCTGGTCGTCTAAAATGCCTGTTAGTGACTTTTCAAATTCCTGCTGTAGCACAAAGCAAATTCTTTATGGACATTTTATAAATTGCAGATGAGCAAAAAGCATCCCTTCGCATAAAAAGGCAAAACTGTTTTTGAACAAGTTTCTAGTCCTCACTGTATACTAAGAGAAAAACAATCTGCTATCAAGGCTTTTAAGAAGAGACTGGACAGCCATTTGTCTGAAATGGTATAGGGTTTCCGGCCTGAGCAGGGGGTTGAACTAGATGACCTCCAAGGTCCCTTCCAGCTTTATATTATATTATATTATATTATATTATATTATATTATATTATATTATATTATATTATATTATATTATATTATATTATATTATATTATATTATATTAATTATATTAATTATATTATATTATATTATATTAATTATATTAATTATATTATATTATATTATATTAATTATATTATATTATAATTATTGATCATCGCATAGTCAGCCAGATGTTCAGATTGTATTTGGCATTTTTGTCTACCTATCAAGTCCTTACCAAGGACCTGGGATAGGCAGATGTGGATGTTTGATGGTATTACAGATCTCGTCGCAGGATGGAAGCGGTTCCTAGTAAGGCCGCCTTTTGCAATTGACTGATGGCGAATGTGTCAATGCCGATGATGGTGTTCAAGTGGTGCTCCAGTTGTTTTGGGATTGCACCCAAGGCACCTATGACTATTGGTACCACCCTTGCTTGCTTTTGCCACAGTCTTCCTATTTCTATCTGTAGGTCTCTGTATTTTGTTCTCTTCTCCAGTTCTTTCTCGTCTATTCTGCTATTATTATTATTATTGTTGTTGTTGTTGTTGTTGTTGCTATTAAGTATTATTATTATCATAATCATAACCATTATTATTATTGCTACTACTACCAGTTGTTTTTTTTAAAAATACTACAGTGTCAGATTTCCCAACCACAACATCTAAGATTGAGGCAAAGTCGACGTAAACAGTGTACAGAGATCAGGGCTAATATTTCCACTTCATTCTAGGCAGCCATCCTTGGAAATTTTGCTCACAAGCCTGCCCAAAAAATTAAGTGTATCTTGAGATCCAGTGCTCAGCGTTTTGGGAATGGATGAACTCCAGGCTGCTTCCAGGAGCATCTTTGGAAACCGAGGCAAGGGACAAGCTTTGGGATCTGCTGTGCATTCAGCTGCAAATGTTTCTCTACACGAGGTTAGACGGAAGGAAGGATGGAGGCAGAGAACGGGGTGAGGCTGGGAGGGAAGCGACTGTCACCTCACTAGCTGATCCCCACTCCGGGGTGGGGTGATCCATTATGCCTTTCCGGCTGTAGCAAA
>NW_015388459.1:129334-130896 GCF_001527695.2 Protobothrops mucrosquamatus
CCCCCCCCCCCCGCCGCCTCCATGTGCAGAACTGGACAGGGAAAATCGGGCGCAAACCCGCCCAGGGCCCGCAGGGAAAGCTAAAGGGATTACAAGAGTCTAGGAACCAGTAATCCAATGGGATCAAGAGGAGAGTGGAGGGGCGGCTGGCCTCAAGACATTGTCTGGGAGAGAGGAGGCTTTTTTTTAAAAAAAAAAAAGCGAGAAAAAGATTACAAAGGGAGATTGCTCTCCAGAGAGAAAGCCTTGATGGATGGCAGATTCCTTAGATAGATAGATAGATAGATAGATAGATAGATAGATAGATAGGTAGGTAGGTAGGTAGGTAGGTAGGTAGGTAGGTAGGTAGGTAGATTAGAAAGATAAATAATTAGATAGATAGATAGATAGATAGATAGATAGATAGATAGATAGATAGATAGATAGGTAGGTAGGTAGGTAGGTAGATTAGAAAGATAAATAATTAGATAGATAGATAGATAGATAGATAGATAGATAGATAGATAGATAGATAGATAGATAGATAGATAGATAGATAGGTAGGTAGGTAGGTAGGTAGGTAGGTAGGTAGATTAGAAAGATAAATAATTAGATAGATAGATAGATAGATAGATAGATAGATAGATAGATAGATAGATAGATAGATAGATAGATAGATAGATAGATAGATTAGAAAGATAAATAGATAGATAATAGATCAGAAAGATAGATTGATAGATAGGTAGATAGATTAGAGTAGATAGAGTAGATAGGTAGGTAGGTAGATAGGTAGGTAGATTAGAAAGATAAATAGATAGATAGATAGGTAGGTAGGTAGATTAGAAAGATAAATAATTAGATAGATAGATAGATAGATAGATAGGTAGGTAGGTAGGTAGGTAGATTAGAAAGATAAATTAGATAGATAGATAGATAGATAGATAGATAGATATAGATTATAGATTAGAAAGATAAATAGATAATAGATCAGAAAGATAGATTGATTGATAGATAGATAGATAGATAGATAGATAGATAGATAGGTAGATTAGATTAGATAGAGTAGATAGGTAGGTAGGTAGAGATGATATAGACATATATAGAGAGATATAGAGATGATATAGAATATAGACAGATATATAGATATATATAGATAGGTAAATAGAGATAGAAATGATATAGACATAGATAGATGATAGATAGATGATAGATACTTAGGTAGGTAGGTAGGTAGGTAGGTAAATATAGAGATGATAGATAGATAGATAGATAGATAGATAGATAGATAGATAGATAGATAGATAGATAGATAGATATAGATATAGATGGAGATTGCCCTCCAGAGAGAAAGTCTGAGCATCGGCCTTGATGTATGGCAGATTCCTCGTATTATATATATATCAAATCTATAATGCAATTTCACCCTAAGCCCTCAAGCTAACCCTCCGCTTTCGGAAGAATTTGCAGGCAGAATTACAAAATCACAGTAATAATCCCAGTAGTAAAAAAAAAAGGGAAAGATGCCCCCGTCCATTGCAGGGCGGATGGGGGGGGGGGGAAGAAGAACACAAAAACAAACAAAA
>NW_015388459.1:132526-163209 GCF_001527695.2 Protobothrops mucrosquamatus
AGGGAGGAAAGGAAGGAAGGAAGGAAGAAAGAAAGGGTGGCAGGGAAGGAAGGAAGGAAAAAAGAAGGAAGGAAGGAAGGAAGGAAGGGTGGCAGGGAGGAAAGGAAGGAAGGAAGGAAGGAAAAAAGGGTGGCAGGGAGGAAAGGAAGGAAGGAAGGAAGAAAGAAAGGGTGGCAGGGAGGGAGGAAAGGAAGGAAGGAAAAAAGGTGGCACGGAGGGAAGGAGGAAGGAAAATAAGGAAGAAAGGGTGGCAGGGAGAGAGGAAAGGAAGGAAGGAAAAAAGGGTGGCAGGGAGGGAAGGAAGGAAAAAGGTGGCAGGGAGGGAGGGAAGGAAGGAGCATAGTTTTACATTCTTCCGGAGTCTTGATTTTAAGAGGAAACTGGAAAAAGTACACTGGTCCATTTAACCTGGTTAAAAAAAAAAAAAAGCGTGCCTCACCTTCCCTTTAGTAATCCTGTAATAAAACAAAACATAGAAGCCATCTATTCACGAAGGCCAGGTGCAACAGAAAATTGCCTGCAGTAACAGTAAATTGATATTAATATTAAATTTTACATAGCCAGCATGGCTGGCAGCTCCCAGCCAACCTTGGGTGATTTTTAAAACTAAGCAGAGCAGCTGATCTTAATTTAGGCTAAGGTATAGTTTGAACCCAGGTAGGAGGTTAGTTTTAACATGGGCTGTGTAGACTCCATTGAAAGCGTTGGTAATCATGTGTCAGCTTATTTCAGAAAGATACCCAGTTTATTTAAATGCAATAAAAAGGTGGGAACATTTAAATTCGTATACAGGGATTCTCCAATCTGGATTCTATGATTGCAACCTATTTTTCCCAGTAATTGTAGCATTGATCAATCTGTTCTCGGATAGGCTTCCCGTGTTCAGAGACCCTACTACCACGTCTATTTTCCTGACACATTTAATTGTACGATATGCGTGTCTCATCTCCACCTCCCCGTTCTTACTTACCTTATGAAATTCTGTTAATTGCTTCTGCTACGCTGTTGGAAAAACAGCAAGCTGCACAATTCCTGGGCAGAGGAGACGGAAAAAAAAATTCAAATTGTTAGACTCGAGAATAAATGCTATTGGTGAACCGGCAGCGAACGTATTCTTTCGTTTTGTTGGGATGGTGTGTTTGTTGTTGTTTTCCCTTGTAGAATCCAGAGGAGGTGTGAAGATTTTTCTATTTTTGTAAGGTCTTTGTTAAAAATAAAGCTTCCTTGTACAGTGTTGGTTTCAGCACTCATTCATCTTTATTTTGGCTTTCAGATTTTTAGGGGAAGTGTGTACATTAGATTATAAATGCAGGCGGGCTTTGAAGTTACAGTGAAATTTTAAAAAGCCACATATGACCTGTCCTTGAATTTATGACCGCTGCACATGTATGCATGCACGCACACACACACATAAGCGGTAGTCACATGATTAATAATATAATAATAATAATAATAATAATAATAATAATAATAATAATAATAATAATAATAATAATAATAAAGTTGGAAGGGACCTTGGAGGTCATCTAGTCCAACCTCCTGCTCAGGCAGGAAACCCTATACCATGGCTGTCCAGTCTCTTCTTAAAAACCTCCAGTGTTGGAGCATTCACCGCTCTTGGCAACTGGGCTCTTGGCAACCAGTGGATGTGAGTTCCACAGTCACGCGATTGCAAAGTTCCTGGCGGAAAAATGGCTGTTTCCAGCAGAAAACAGCAGAAACGACTATTAGATGTACTGGATTCACTTAACGTCCACATGATTCGCTTTATGACCATGATTCACTTAACTGCACTGGCTCAATTTATGATGGTTGTAAAAAGAGTCATAAAATCAAATCCAGTCAGTTGGTGCCTCGACTTACAACCTCAATGATTCCTTCGTGGTCCTAACTTGAGGATGACCTATAAAGGGAGGTGTGAATGCACAGGTTTTAGGAACTTACAACCATAACTGAGCCCAAAATTCTGTTGTTAAGTGAGGCATTTGTTAAGTGGGTTTTCTCCCATTTTACGACTTTCCTTGCCACAGTTAATGAATCACTGAGGTTGAGAAGTTAGTAACCTGGTTGTTAAGTGAATACGGCTTCCCCCATTGACTTTGCTTGTCAGAAGACAGCAAAGTGACCCCGGGACACTGCGACCGTCATAATTACGAGTCAGTTGCCAAGCGTCTGAATTTTGATCACGTGATCCTGGGGATGCTGCCACGGTCATAACTCTGAAAAACAGTCATAAGTCACATTTTTGAGTGCCATTGTAACTTTGAATGGTCGCTAAGCAAACTGTTGTAAGCCAAGGACTACCTTTATAAATATTTTTATGGCTGAGCTTACAGTTTGGTTGGGATAGAATAGAATAGAATAGAATAGAATAGAATAGAATAGAATAGAAAATATAGAAAAGAATAGAATAGAATATTATGAAATATTATAGAAGAATGGAATAGAATAGAATAGAAAATTATGAAAGATTATAGAAGAATAGAATAGAATAACAAATTATGAAATATCAGAATAGAATAGAATAGAATAGAATAGAATAGAATAGAATAGAATGGAATGGAATGGAATGGAATAGAATAGAATAGAATAGAATAAAATAGAATCTGGAAGGGGCCTTGGAGGTCTTCTAGTCCATCCCCCTGCTCAGGCAGACGAATCTATACCATCTCAGACCAATGACTGTCTAGCCTCTTCTTAAAAATGTCCAGTGTTGGAGCGCCCATGATTGGAGCTGTTCCACTGGTTGATTGTCCTCCCTGTTAGGAAGCTTCTCCTTAATTCCAGGTTGCTTCTCTCCTTGATGTGTTTCCATCTGTTTTTTCTTCTCCTGCCCTCTGGTGCTTTGGAGAATAATTTGACCCCCGCCTCTTCTTTGTGGCAGCCCCAAAGTAGAGTAAGAAAGCAGAGATCTGCTCGCCTCACCTGCCATGTTTTTCTTTCTCCTTCCCTGCTGACCGCAGGCATTAATATAAGCCGTGCTGTGCCCTGCCAATTTATGACTGTCAACGTCAGCCATAACTCTGAGCATTTAATGACAAGGGAGCAGGAACAATCTGAGGCTCGGCCTGAATCATCCCTTCCCTTGAACAGCTGACTTCATCTTCCGCCAGCCGTGATCACAGATCACTCAGGGAGACGAAATCATTGTCTGAAATGGTCTAGGCCAGAGGTAGGCAATCTGGGCTCTTTTATGACTCGTGGACTTCAACTCCCAGAATTCCTGAGCCAGCCATGCTGAGGGGAAAAGGAGAGGTTTCCAAGCTTAGGCAGGCTGGCTCAGGAATTCTGGGAGTTGAAGTCCACGAGTCATAAAAGAGCCAAGTTTGAAGACCCCTGGTTTAAATATTTAAATATTTTTTCCTCACGGTCACATGATCAAAATTCAGGCATTTGGGCAGGGGTAGGCTGCCTTGGCTCTTTTATGACTGGTGGACTTCAACTCCCAGAATTCCTGAGCCAGCAGTGCTGAGGGGAAAGGGAGAGGTTTCAAAGCTGAGCCATACTGGCTCAGGAATTCTGGGAGTTGAAATCCCCGAGTCATGAAGGGGCCAAAGTTTCCCCCATGCTGGCTGAGGAATTCTGGGAGTTGAAGTCCCCGAGTCATGAAGGGGCCAAAGCTTTCCCCATGCTGGCTCAGGAATTCTGGGAGTTGAAGTCCACGAGTCATAAAAGAGCCAAGGTTGCCTACCCCTGCTATAAGGTTTTCTGCCTGAGCAGGGGGTTGGACTGGATGACCTCCAAGGTCCCTTCCTCCTCCTCCTCCTCCTCCTCCTCCTCCTCCTCCTCCTCCTCCTCCTTCTTCTTCTTCTTCTTCTTCTTCTTCTTCTTCTTCTTCTTCTTCTTCTTCTCATTATCATCATCAGAGCTTGCCAAATCTTCCCAGCTGAAGTCAGGAAGATGGGAACTTCCCCAGCCTTTCTTTCTTGACTGGGACAAAGTTAAATTACAAGGGGCCCTCGACTTTATGGCCAAAATGGAACCCCAAATTTCTGTTGCTCAGCAAGACCGTTCTTAAGCGAACCTTGCCCCCATTTTACGACCTTTCTTTTCACAGTCGTTCGGTGAACCACTGCGGTTGTTAAGTTACTAACACGGTTGTTAAGTGAATCCGGCTTCCCCATGGACTTTGCTTGTCAGAAGGTCGCAAAAGGGGGTCACGTGACGCCAGGATGCAGCGACCGTCGTAAGTACGAGTCGGTTGCCAAGCGTCTGAATTTTGATCACGTGACCATGGGGGATGCTGCAACGGTTGTAAGCGTGAAAAACAGTCGTAAGACAGGTAGAATAGTTAAATGACATGAAGAAGAGATAGACAGACTTGTTAAGATAGCTGAAAAGACAGAATTAACCTTTCCCACAAAACATCTCCCATATCAACTTATCATCATTTTTATGCAGTGGCACAATTGATTGCTCTCTCAGCCATTAGGAGCCTAGTTCAGCAGCTAAATAAGTTTCTGATTTCTTGGCTGAACCATTTTTGCATTTTGCTCCACTAGGCCAGGGGTAGGCAACCTTGGCTCTTTTGTGACTCGTGGACTTCAACTCCCAGAATTCCTGAGCCGGCATGGCTCAGCTTGGAAACCTCTCCCTTTCCCCTCAGCATGGCTGGCTCAGGAATTCTGGGAGTTGAAGTCCATGAGTCATGAAGGTATGCTCCATAGTTCCCCCATGCTGGCTCAGGAATTCTGGGAGTTGAAGTCCACAAGTCATAAAAGTGCCAAGGATGCCTACCTCTGGCCTAGGCCGCTTTCTGACTCGTGGACTTCAACTCCCAGAATTCCTGAGCCAGCATGGCTCAGCTTAGAAACCTCTCCCTTTCCCCTCAGCATGGCTGGCTCAGGAATTCTGGGAGTTGAAGTCCACAAGTCATAAAAGAGCCAAGGTTGCCCACCCCTGCACTAGGCAAAGCAACTTTCGGTCTTTCCAGCTTTGCACTCAGGCTGATCCCCTGAGTTTGATTTGAGGTTGTTTCCTTCCCTTATTCCAGGGATAGGCAACCTTGGCTCTTTTATGACTGGTGGACTTCAACTCCCAGAATTCCTGAGCCAGCCATGCTGAGGGGAAAGGGAGAGGTTTCCAAGCTGAGCCAGGCTGGCTGAGGAATTCTGGGAGTTGAAGTCCACGAGTCATGAAGGGGCCAAAGTTTCCCCATGCTGGCTGAGGAATTCTGGGAGTTGAAGTCCAGGAGTCATGAGGGGCCAAAGTTTTTCCCATGCTGGCTCAGGAATTCTGGGAGTTGAAGTCCAGGAGTCATGAAGGGGCCATAGTTCCCCCATGCTGGCTGAGGAATTCTGGGAGTTGAAGTCCACCAGTCATAAAAGAGCCAAGGTTGCCTACCCCGGCTTACTCCTTTTTTCCTCTTTGGAAAATCCTTTCGGTGTGCAAAGGTTAGGCTCTGCTAGTGTAACCATGGTATATTATGATTTATCATTTGTTGTTTTATGGCCTGATGGTCTACAATTGCATCTGATGGTTTATGATCTATGACTTATCACTCTCTGGCTTATATGTACACGGAGAGCTTATGTGCCGGAGACAAATTCCTTGTGTGCCCAATCACACTTGGCCAATTAAAAATGATATTAAAGCAAGGAATTGCTTTGTTAAAACCTTTCCCTTGCTCAGGGTGTTACAGTTGTGTAGCTCCCTCTTGTGTTGCAGAAGAGTTAAGCTGGGCATCTCTGCACTTCAGGCTGGAAGAGCTACACACAGCAATGTTTTCCCAACTTGGGAACTTGAAGATGGTGAACTTTGATTCCCAGAATTCCCCAGCGGGCCATGACTTTGGGCCAATCACCAGGAGACGGTGAGTTCTAGTCCAGGAGTAGGCAAGCTTGGCTCTTTTATGACTGGTGGACTTCAACTCCCAGAATTCCTGAGCCAGCCATGCTGAGGGGAAAGGGAGAGGTTTCCAAGCTGAGCCATGCTGGCTCAGGCATTCTGGGAGTTGAAGTCCACCAGTCATAAAAGAGCCAAGGTTGCCTACCCCTGGTCTAGTCCTGCCTTAGGCACGAAGGCTGGCAGGGTGACTTTGGGCCAATCCCTCTCTCTCAGTCCAGCCCACCTCGCAGAGTGGAGGAAAACGGGAGGAAGGATTCAAGATCACGTGAGGTGTTAGTACCACTTTACAAGGCCTTGGTAAGGCCACACTTGGAATCCTGCATCCAGTTTTGGTCACCACGATGTAAAAAAAGATGTTGAGACTCTAGAAAGAGTGCAGAGAAGAGCAACAAAGAGGATCAGGGGACTGGAGGCTAAAACATATAAGGAATGGCTGCTGTATTTGGGTATATCTAGTTTAATGAAGAGAAGGACGAGGGGGGACATGATAGCAGTGTTCCAATATCTCAGGGGCTGCCATAAAGAAGAGGGAGTCAAGCTCTTTTCCAAGGCGCCTGAAGGCAGGACAAGAAGCAATGGATGGACACTAATCAAGGAGAGAAGCAATCTAGAACTAAGGAGAAATTTCCTGACAATGAGGACAATTAACCAGTGGAACAGCTTGCCACCAGAAGTTGTGGGTGCTCCAGCACTGGAGGTTTTTAAGAAGAGACTGGACAGCCATTTGTCTTAAATGGTATAGGGCAGGGGTGACAAACTGCTGGCCCGCGGTCCAGATGTGTCATGCCAAAACCACGCTCACCCCATTGCTGGCAATGGGGAAAAAAGGTGCGATACATCACGTGACGTTGCGAGTTTGACACCCCTGGTATAGGCTTTCCTGCCTGAACAAGGGGTTGGACTAGAAGACCTCCAAGGTCCCTTCCAACTCTAGTATTAGTATTAATATCAGTATCAGTATTAGTATTAGCAGGGCTTTTTTTTCTCATAGAACGCCCAGAACGGAGTTCCGGCACCTTTTTTGGATGGAACCTTGTAGGGTAGGCAAGGCGGGTTGTATGATGTGTGTGAGTTCTGTCACCTTTTTTTTTTTTTAGAAAAAAAGCACTGAGTATTAGTATTATCCCTGCGCTATAGGAAATAAATATATGAATAAAAATGCATGATGGAAGTATCTATGCTATTTTCCCATGGTATATTTTCTAAAGGCTCTGGAAAATCAATCCATGGAGAAAGAAATAATGTAAATCTTTGCCTATGGTTTATGTCTCTCTCCCTGCTTTTCTCATAATTTTTCCCAGCTACCTATTTTTGAAGTCTGAGGCTGTTCACTAAATAGAGATCAAGCTGTATTTTTTTTTTTTAATAGCTGAACTGAGTGGCAGGAATATTGATAGATTTGACTGGTCGAGTGTAGCATGTAAACTAAATCAGAAATTATCTACCATAATGTTCCAACATAACATATTTTTATTTATTTAATTACATGTGAATCAAATGAGATACTACCTATGATAATCTTCCAACATCCTATTTATTTAATTATTTATTAGATTGTTTTAGTAATAAAGGCTGGATAAAATTATTAATAACTCAACGCAGTGAGCATTCCTAATACTCAATAACAATAGCAATAACAATAATAGAGTTGGAAGGGACCTTGTAGGTCATCCAGTCCAACCCCCTGTTCAGGCAGGAAACCCTAGACCATATCAGACAAATGGCTGTCCAGTCTCTTCTTAAAAACTTCCAGTGTTGGAGCATTCACCGCTTCTGGAGGCAGGTAGTTCCACTGGTTAATTGTTCTCACTGTCAGGAAGTTTCTCCTTAGTTCTAGGTTGCTTCTCTCCTTGATTAGTTTCCATCCGTTGCTTCTTGTCCTGCCTTCAGGGGCTTTGGAGAATAGCTTGACTCCCTCTTCTTTGGGGCAGCCCCTGAGATACTGGAAGACTGCTATCCTGTCCCCCCTCGTCCTTCTCTTCGTTAAACTAGACAGACCCAATTCCAGCAGCCGTTCCTTATATGCTTTAGCCTCCAGTCCCCTGATCATCTTTGTTGCTCTTCTCTGCACTCTTTCTGGAGTCTCAGCATCTTTTTTATATGGTGGTGACCAAAACTCAATGCAGGGGGTTGGTCTAGAAGACCTCCAAGGTCCCTTCCAACTCTGCTATTCTGTTCCTTAGAAAAAGGTAACTAAATTCTTCAGGGGTTACAACTAATGTGGAATCACAGAAGTGGTTTCCTTGTGTTCTTGGAAATATAATTCCTCTTTTTTCACGCAATCTCCAATTTTAATTCTGAAGAAATTGTGGTTGTTCTATAGAAGCCACCCCTTTACACAATAACTTATCTGCATACAGAATTAAAATGATTTTGATTTCATTCCAGGCTGTTAATTAATTCCGATGTAATCTATAGCCAGGTGTTTTTTTTTTTAAGGCTTCTGATCTTCTCAATGGGAAACAGATGGCCAGTTTTACTCCTTTGCTGGGGCGAGGTTCAAGCTGAGTAAATCACTAGTACAGTGTATTTCAACCGTGTCAACTTTAAGACAGGTGGAATTCAACTCCCAGAATTCCCCAGCCAGTATTCTGTGGGATGCTGGGAGTTGAAGTCTACCCGTCTTAAAGTTGTCAAGGTTGAGACACACTGTATTAGTAACACATTCTTGTGTCAGATAAATTGAATGTCTTCTTGGCTGTGCTGCACATGCACACTTTTTTATCGCATTTATTAATATAATAACTCAAAGTCTGACAACTGTCTTTAAACACACATGGGCGCACCAAATGAAGCATCGATCAGAATTATCTGAATATATTTTTCCCACTCGGGCAGGTGTGTGATTAATGCCTCTGTAGAGGTTTGACAATATAAAGTATCTTACCACTTAGTATTTCCTGGCTGACAGGGAAAGAAATGGCATTTGACGGCCTACAGCAAGTCTTGAATAATTTGGATTCAGTTTTATAGGACTCATTTCATCAGGACCTAACTAGATCCTCCTTCACGGCATGGAAGTTGCTGCGTTAGGTTTTAAGCTATAGTCTTCTGAATGAGGGTGGCAGCTCCCGGGTGCAGGGGTACCCTTAGGTCAAAAAAGTCAAAATGGCTACCACAATGGTGTGATCATAGCTCTGCTTCTTTTTTTGGAGTGGCATTGTAGATGTTGCGATGACATCACAATGCAAAAAAGAAGGTAACAGGTTGCAGTGCAAATACAATAGGAGTGGAGGCTTCAGCCATAAGTCGCCATCTTGACTTTTTTGACCTGGATCCCCTCAGCAAGCAACATTTTTCCTCTGCTGTTTACCCAAGATGTTGCCTTAATCATACACCCAGCTCAGGGAGGTTAACCAGCTTGCATCCACCTTAGCACTGACTTTTATTAAAGTGGTGTTATCTCATATATCATAATCTCATCCAAAGTCAGCCTGGAGGTAGGCCAAATTATCTGTCACTTTTCATTATCGTGGCTGACTGACTGGAACTGGGAACAGAAGTAACAGAGATGAGATAGGGACAGCAAATTTGATGCCAGAGTTGTTTTTTTTGGTTTTGTTTTTTGCTAAATGAAAGTTTGGTGGAAACTCAGCCACGGGGAAAGAGTGTATTAGCTTCAGGGATATCTCTGAATTTCTCCCTTCCTTTGAAACAATTTTGGAAAAGTCCCCCCATCGTTCGATGGCCTACTACAGCAAGTCTTGAATAATTTGGATTCAGTTTTATAGGACTCGTTTCGTCAGGACCTAACTAGATCCTCCTTCGTGGAGGATGAGAGGAAATGGGAAAAATCACAAGCTATGATTTCCTTGGGTAGGAAGTCAGCACCCACCCACCTCTCCTAGAGAATGAACTATTTTGGGGAATATTAAAAAGGCAGAATATAATAATAATAATAATAATAATAATAATAATAATAATAATAATAATAATAATAATAATAATAATAATAATAATTGATATCTGTAATACCATCAAACATCCACATCTGCCTATCCCAGGTCCTGGGTAAGGACTCGATAGGTAGACAAAATGCCAAATCCAGTCTGAACATCTGGCTGAGTGTGCGATGATCCATAATAATAATAATAATAATAATAATAATAATAATAATAATAATAATAATAATAATAATAATAAAAAGTTGGAAGGGACCTTGGAGGTCATCTAGTCCAACCCCCTGCTCAGGCAGTAACCCTACACCATTTCAGACAAATGGCTGTCCAGTCTCTTCTTAAAAACCTCCAGTGTTGGAGCATTCACGGCTTCTGGAGGCAGGTTGTTCCACTGGTTAATTGTTCTCACTGTCAGGAAGTTTCTCCTTAGTTCCAGGTTGCTTCTCTCCTTGGTTAGTTTCCATCCGTTGCTTCTTGTCCTGCCTTCAGGCGCTTTGGAGAATGGCTTGACTCCCTCTTCTTTGGGGCAGCCCCTGAGAGAATGGAACGCTGCTATCCTGTCCCCCCTCGTCCTTCTCTTCATTAAACTGGACATTCCCAATTCCAGCAACTGTTCCTTATATGTTTTAGCCTCCATTCCCCTGATCATCCTTGTTGCTCTTCTCTGCACTCTTTCTAGATTCTCAACATCTTTTTTTACATCGTGGTGACCAAAACTGGATGCAGTATTCCAAGTGTGGCCTTACACTTATATTTCCCCTGAAGGAGAAACGGAGGAAAAAAAATATCTTAGGCAGAAACAGCCCCAGTCTCCTTTTCCTGAGGCAGAAACCTGAGGAGGCCAATCTTTAGAAATGGAGATCTGGTGATCTGTTCAGAAAGACTGGGGCCAATCTATTCCTCCCGAAGCGGTGAATGCTCCAACACTGGAAGTTTTTAAGAAGAGACTGGACAGCCATTTGTCTGAAATGGTAGGTTCTCCTCCTTGAGCAGGGGGCTGGACTAGAAGACCTCCAGGATCCCTCCCAACTCTGTTATTCTTTACAATATTCTGTATTCTGAATTCCCTGTTCCATCTGTCATTCCAAAGCAAGCCACAAGAGGAGGCAAGATCACGCTAAATCAACATTCCTACAAAACGTCCAGCATTTGCTGGTTACTTTCAAGGGCTCCTTTGGACGAATTCCCGCCCAAAATACACAGAGCCTCCTACATAGAACACGTTTGTGTCTTTCTGTGTCGTAGTTAATTGGCACGTGGATGGTATCCATGCATTGTGTGAATGCTTTAAGCCAGTCAGCTAGGATTTATTTTATTCCGTACTGCGTAGCAAAATGCAGCATACAATAGTCAGTGCATGAAATTCACAGAAACATATAAAATGTGTTATCAAAATATAAAACACCAGAGCAGTGAGTGATTTTAAAAACACACACAGCGTGATGTCTATGCTCAGCCACCCGGGTCATAGTAATCCCAAAGATGCTTTTTCACGAGGCAACTTGGACTTCCTTGTTTTGCTTTGAAGATGTTTCGCTTCTCCTGCAAGAAGCTTCTTCAGCTCTGACTGGACGGTGGGGAATGGATGGATTTATACTCCATGCAGACAGCTGGTCAGTTGCATAAAAATCCTTCCATTCCCCACCATCCAGTCAGAGCTGAAGAAGCTTCTTGGAGGAGAAGCGAAACATCTTCAAAGAAAAACAAGAAAGTCCAAGTTGCTTCAGGAAAAAAAACATCTTTGGGACACACAGTGGGAGTGATGAATAAAATTAAATTATGTAGGAGCAGTTCCTGGAGTGACTACGCCTGTGGCCGGATATCTAGAGGGTTTAGCTATTTGATAGCAGTGCCCACGAAGGGATGCATTTGCTGCAGTGCTCAGTCTAGGGACCCTTCTGAGGGGGCATTCCAACACAACAACAACAACAACAATAATAATACTAAAGTTGGAAGGGACCTTGGAGGTCTTCTAGTCCAACCCCCTGCTCAGGCAGGAAACCCTATACCATTTCAGACAAGTGGATGTCCAGTCTCTTTTTAAAAACTTCCAGTGTTGGAGCATTCACCGCTTCTGGAGGCAGGTAGTTCCACTGGTTAATTGTTCTGACTGTCAGGAAATTCCTCCTTAGTTCTAGGTTTCTCTAATAGATTAGAGAAAGAATAGAATAGAATAGAATAGAATAGAATAGAATAGAATAGAATAGAATAGAATAGAATGGGATGGGATGGGATGGGATGGGATGGGATGGGATGGGATAGGATAGAGAAAGAATAGAATAGATTAGAGAAAGAATAGAATAGAATAGAATAGAATAGAATAGGATGGGATGGGATGGGATGGGATGGGATGGGATGGGATAGGATAGAGAAAGAATAGAATAGATTAGAGAAAGAATAGAATAGAATAGAATAGAATAGAATAGAATAGAATAGAATAGGGATGCATTTGCTGCAGTGCTCAGTCTAGGGACCCTTCTGAGGGGGCATTCCAACACAACAACAACAACAATAATAATAATACTAAAGTTGGAAGGGACCTTGGAGGTCATCTAGTCCAACCCCCTGCTCAGGCAGGAAACCCTATATACCATTTCAGACAAGTGGCTGTCCAGTCTCTTCTTAAAAACTTCCAGTGTTGGAGCATTCACCGCTTCCGGAGGCAGGTTGTTCCACTGGTTAATTGTTCCCACTGTCAGGAAGTTTCTCCTTAGTTCCAGGTTGCTTCTCTCCTTGATTAGTTTCCATCCGTTGCTTCTTGTCCTTCCCTCAGGGGCTTTGGAGAATAGCTTGACTCCCTCTTCTTTGGGGGCAGCCCCTGAGATACTGGAAGGCTGCTATCGTGTCCCCCCTCGTCCTTCTCTTCCTTAAACTAGACATCCCCAATTCCAGCAACCGTTCCTTATATGTTTCAGCCTCCAGTCCCCTAATCATCTTTGTTGCTCTTCTCTGCACTCTTTCCAGAATCCCAACAACTCAAAACTAACTAACCCGTACAGTTAGTCCTTGACCACAACTGAGCCCAAACTTTATGTTGCCAAGTGAGACAGTGCTTAGATTTTGCCCCATTTCATGATCTTTCTTGCTCCAATTGTTAAGTGAGTCGCTGCGGCTGTTTAGTCACACCCTTGTAAATGGCTTCCCCCGTTGATCTGGCTTGTCAGAAGCTCGCCAAAGGGGAATCACGTGACCCCGGGACATGCGACCGTCATAAACATGAGTCAGTTGCCAAACATCCAAATTTGGATCACATGGCCATGGTCATAAGTGTGAAAAATGATCATACGTTGCTTTTTTTAGTGCCGTTCTAACTTTGAATGTTCGCTTAATGAAAGGTGGTAAGTCAATCTTTGTAATTAAACCTCATTTTAGAGTGCTGTTTGATTTAAATACGAAGGTTATTTCATGCCTGCAGTTGCTGTCAGACGTATATTTTCTGTTTGTTTCGTGGTTCATGCTGAGAGACAGTTTCTGCAAAATCAAAATGTAAAAGGTGCCATTAACCTCTAAGTTGCCTTATGCCAATTTTCTTTTCCAGCCTTAGAAGAGAATAGAGAATAGAATAGGATGGGATAGGATGGGATGGGATGGGATGGGAGGGGATAGGATAGAGAAAGAATAGAATAGAATAGAATAGAATAGAATAGAATAGAATAGAATAGAATAGAATAGAAAATAGAATAGAATAAAATAGAATAGAATAGAATATAGAATAGAAAATAGAATAGAATAGAATTAGAATAGAATAGAATTAGAATAGAATAGAGTAGAATAGAATAGAATAGAAAATAGAATAGAATAGAATAGAATAGAATAGAGAATAGAATAGAATAGAAAATAGAATAGAATAGAATAGAGAATAGAATAGAATAGAATAGAATAGAATTAGAATAGAATAGAATAGAATAGAGAATAGAATAGAATAGAAAATAGAATAGAATAGAATAGAATAGAATAGAATAGAATAGAATGGAATGGAATGGAATGGAATGGAATGGGATGGGATGGGATGGGATGGGATGGGATAGGATAGAGAAAGAATGGAATAGATTAGCAGGGCTTTTCAACCAGTGGTAGGGGTACCACCTGTGGTACATGGGCACCTGGCAGGTGGTACGCGACCATCCTAGAAAAGTGGTAGCGGGGGAGGGGAATGAGCTGAACCGGTGTCAGCACCGCACAAGCCTGAGCGAGAGACGGCTGGAGCTGCAGGGCTGTCAGGGCTCAGCGGAAGTGCCAGGATCAGCGCCAGGATCCAGCTGGAGCTCAGCGCTGATCCTGGCACTTCCGCTGAGCCCTGAAGAAACGCCGATCAGCTGGAATGTTGCAGCCTCTCCAGGGTCTTGTGATTTACATTTGGATGCTTGGCCACTGATTCATATTTATGACGGTCACAGTGTCCCAGGGTCATGTGAAGTGACCAAAATCTGCTGCAACCACCCAGCAGACGGGGGGGGGGGAATAAAAACCAAACACCCCCCCACCCCACCCCCGCTGCCAATCCTCAACAGAAATGCTCACAACAATGAAAACCTCGGACAGGAGGAAGAGCTCCGCCGGGCGGGCAGGCGTCTTGCTCGGCTGTCTTTTTTTGGGGGTCATCAAGTTTTTGACACCTTGCTAAGCGACTGGTGGTACTCGGATATTGTCATATCCTAAAAGTGGTACAATGGGTGAAAAGGTTGAAAAGTCCTGGATTAGAGAAAGAATAGAATAGAATAGAATAGAATAGAATAGAATAGAATAGAATAGAATAGAATAGAATAGAATAGAATAGAATAGAATAGAGCTGGAAGGGATCTTGGATGTCTTCTAGTCCAGCCCCCTGTTCAAGCAGGAGAACCTATACCATCTCAGATAGGTGATTGTCTTGTCTCTTCTTAAAAATCTCCAGTGATGGAGTGCCTACAACCTCTGGTGGCAAGCTGTTCCATCGGTTGATTGTCCTCACTGTTAGGAAGTTTCTCCTTAACTCCAGGTTGCTTCTCTCTTTGGTCAGTTTCCAACCGTTGTTTCTCGTCCTGCCCTCTGGTGCTTTGGTGAATAATGTGACTCCCTCTTCTTTGTGGCAGCCCCTCAGATACTGGAACTCTGCTATCCTGTCGCCACTCTTTCTTCTTTTCTTGAGACTAGCCTTAATGTTTCTTCTTTCAGCACTCCACCCCGTTTTCAAGGTAAGAAGCCTTGCTGTGTAATTATGAGAAATTCGACAAAAACATGCATGGGAAGTGTTTTGAACGCTCTGTGCTGGGATTGTCAGAAAGGAAGGTCAATGCTGTAAGTTAAATTTATTTCCATTACAACAGGAAAAGAAGAAAGCGGCTTTGTGGGCCACCTCGCTTCTTCTGTTGCTTAAAAAACATGAGAAAGAGAGGGTGACTACTTTTGCCTACAAGGGTCAACAGGAAAGTGGGCTGATACGCCAAGAGTTTTGCTAGTTCAAGAGTGGGGAACCTTGGCTCTTTTATGACTTGTGGACTTCAACTCCCAGAATTCCTGAGCCAGCATGGGGGAACTATGGCTCCCTCATGACTGATGGACTTCAATTCCCAGAATTCCTCAGCCAGCATGGGGGAACTATGGCTCCCTCATGACTGGTGGACTTCAACTCCCAGAATTCCTCAGCCAGCATAGGGGAACTATGGCCCTCTCATGACTCGTGGACTTCAACTCCCAGAATTCCTCAGCCAGCATGGGGGAACTATGGCTCCC
This sequence comes from Protobothrops mucrosquamatus, assembly GCF_001527695.2. NCBI lineage: Eukaryota > Metazoa > Chordata > Lepidosauria > Squamata > Viperidae > Protobothrops > Protobothrops mucrosquamatus. The sequence continues at coordinate 147,985 of NW_015388459.1, forward strand.
TCATGACTGATGGACTTCAATTCCCAGAATTCCTCAGCCAGCATGGGGGAACTATGGCTCCCTCATGACTGGTAGACTTCAACTCCCAGAATTCCTCAGCCAGCATAGGGGAACTATGGCCCTCTCTTGACTCGTGGACTTCAACTCCCAGAATTCCTCAGCCAGCATGGGGGAACTATGGCCCCTTCATGACTGGTGGACTTCAACTCCCAGAATTCCTCAGCCAGCCTGGCTCAGCTTGGAAACCTCTCCCTTTCCCCTCAGCATGGCTGGCTCAGGAATTCTGGGAGTTGAAGTCCACCAGTCATAAAAGAGCCAAGGTTGCCCACCCCTGTGCTAGTTCAGTGCCAGCTGGAAGATATCTTTCTGCAAATAACCCTTCCCAGATTTGCAGCAAAGAGCAAAGTGAAAAATGGTGGAGTACTTTGATGATGAAGCAAACCAGCTATTCCCAGGTGGCGAATGATCCATGGGAGATGGCTGGTCCTCTGCTTTCATTTAAGCATCCGCTTCCCTCTTTCAATTATTGCTAACATCCCTGTAGGATTGTCCAGAATCTCTGCTTCAGTTTATATATTTCAACGCAGGGTCTGTCTGAGAATCCCTGACTTACATGCATCTCTTAAAATGGAGCAGGGGGTCTTCAAACTTGGCCCTTTGATGACTGGTGGACTTTAACTCCCAGAATCCCTCAGTCGGCCATTTTGATGACACTGCAGGCTTGGATCCAGACTCTCAGGCGTCTTCCAACTTGGCCCTTTTATGACTGGCGGACTTCAACTCCCAGGATTCCTCAGCCAGGCACACATGCCTGGCTGAGGAATTCTGGGAGTTGAAGTCCACCAGTCATAAAAGGGCCAAGTTGGAAGACCCTTGATGGAGAGCAAAAATTTTGTATTGTTTGAGTAATTAAAACTTACCAATAAAGGAGGACGTTTTTTGCTCCCGATTGAAATGAAATGGTCTCTGAGCTGGGTTGTTTTCTTGCAGATGTCTCATTACCCAAACTGGGTAAGATCTCTGTTTATATGCTAGCTAGTGGCTTGCTGGGACTGTTGCCTTCTTCTTTGAAGTTCCTTGATTAGGAATAGATTATTCTGTTGTTACACATTGATGAGAAGGGACCTTGGAGGTCATCTAGTCCAACCCCCAGCTCAGGCAGGAAACCCTATACCTGTGGTGGCGAACCCATGGCACGGGTGCCAGAGGCGGCACTCAGAGCCTTCTCTGTGGGCACGTGCGCCGTCGCCCCAGTCCTAGGCCCTCAGCTGGGTTTTATAAAACCTTTTTGCTTTAGGCCTCCACCGCCGTTTTTTATCACAATGCATATAAAAAGGGGCAAAGCTTCAACTCCTTGGTCCTGTCTGCCATCTTGATTTTTTTTTTTTTGACACCCATCCCCTCAGATGGCCTTCCTCACAATTTAACGTGAGAACCAAATCTGTACAGGTAGCCCTCACCTTACAATCCCTTTTTTAGTGACCGTTTGTAGTTACAATGACACTGAAAAAAAGGGACTTATGACCGTGTTTCATAGTTATGACCATTGCAGCATCCCCATGGTCATGTGATCAAAATCCGGACGCTTGGCAACTGGCTAGTATTTATGACGGTTATGCAGTGGTCCAGGGTCATATGTGATCCCCTTTTGTGGCCTTCTGACAAGCAAAGTCAATGGGGAAGCCAGATTCACTTAACAACCATGTTACTAACATGGTGATTCATTTAACAACGGTGGCAAGGAAGGTCATAAAATGGGGCAAAATTCACCTGTCTCGCTTAGCATTGCGAAATGTTGGGCTCAACTGTGGTAATAAATCAAGGATTTACCTGTATGTTTTCAATAAGAGAATGTGGTGGCGCAATGGTTAGAATGCAGTATAGCAGGCTAACTCTGCCGACTGCCAACAGTTCGATTCTCACCAGCTCACGGTTGTCTCAGCCTTCCATCCTTATGAGGTCGGTAAAATGAGGACTCAGATTGTTGGGGGCAAACAGGCTGACATTGTAAACTGCTCAGAGAAAAGCACTATTGTCAAGGTTATAATTTAACAGCTAACCAGCTTATATAAGGTGAGATGTAATGATGCAATGTCATGTAAGGTGGATGATGCAATGATAGGAATGACTCAGCTGGGTCTGTGTCTCTTTAAGACAGTGTTTCTCAACCTTGACAATTTTAAGGCATGTGGACTTCAACTCCCAGAATTCCACAGCTTTCTGGGAGTTGAAGTCCACATGCCTTAAAATTGTCAAGGTTGAGAAACACTGCTTTAAGAGCAAGCAGGGTCTGTATCCCTTTAAGAGCCTGAGTATAAAAGGGAAGGCTTTTGCTGGAGTGTCTCTCTCTCTCTCTCATCCGTTTCTTGCTGTAACTGCTGTGTGTTGGAGTTTGCTGTATCACCACGTGTGTGTATATTGTTCCTGGTGTAGATAGTGTAAGATAAACCACCACTTAATATAGACCACTGTTTACTGTATTTACTCCTGGGTTATCTCAACGCAATAAGTGTGCACGCTCTGACAACTATGGAGCGGTATGTAAGTTTAAGTGCTACTGCAAACATAAGCAAATCTAGAGGTCTACTGTAGCATGTCTTATCCATACCTAACTCACCTGGCAATGGAGCCAAACAATTTTTTATAGAGGCTTGTATGTACGCAACAATTCAGTTCATCCCGTTGTGTCCATCTGAATGACAAGCGCTTGTTTTGATGCTGCATTGACGGAAGGATTCAACGACACTTAGATAAACCAGCTGATCCTTTAGGATACCTCCAAATTCTACAATTCCATGACAACCGGTTATTGCAATTTCACCCTCTGGTGTCATTAGAAACACTTCAGCAGATGTTCCTCACTAGCCAGCTGTGTGTGTTTGTGTGTGTGTATTTTTAACTTAAGCATATGCTCTTCAAAAGCGTGCCCTACTAATTTTACTTTTCACAACAAGAAAGGCAGGGAAAAGGCAGAGTTCTGAACTATACATCTCTTTAAATTGTGGGATGTCAGTGAAAATGAGGCACTGAAATTTCTTTATGATCAGCTGGAACTTGGAGTTCCCAGTTAGAGCTGGTCCCTTAAATTAGAGGCCCCCAAACTTTTGGGCACCAAGGATCACCGGTTCCATGGAGAGAGGTTTTTCCGCGGACCGGAGGGTGTGTGGTTTTGTGTGCTGCCTGCATCCCGCGGATGGGGCTTTGCTTGTTTGTGCGGACCAGTTGCTGGCATGCCGCGGCCCGGTCCCAGTCCATGGACCTGGGGTTGGGGACCCCTGCCTTAAATGGCTGCTGCTCTTCAGAATAACTACTAGTGGGTTTTTCCCCATCATGTTTGCTGCTCCCAAAGGCTGTTCATACCACATGCTTAATCAAGCCAAGGAAAGCTTGGAACTGCCTCTGGGTCATCTGGCTAAACTGGGTTAGACTTGGGGATCGATGTTTGTGATGGCGTGCGTGGATTAGCACACAGGGCATCCCAACTGATTATGAGCTAATGAGTTAATTCGACAAGTAGATTAAGCTTAGCTGGGTGAATGTTAGCTTCACTGTTTTAATCACTTGGAATCTGTTGAATGGAGTGAGATGAATGAACGAAAGAACAAACGAACGAATGAACGAACGAATGAACTAACTTTCCCAGCCCTACCACAGAAACAGATGTGTAGCTAGGTATTTTTAAACCAGGAATGGGCCACTTCAAGAGTCAAGATGCACGTGACTTCTGAACCCCCATTTGGCTATCTACACAGCCCACCCTCTTTATGACTTGGAGGCACACCCGGTTCCCCATTATAATGAGGCAGGAAGCAGAGGAAAGCTGCAGGCTATGCCCTAAAACAGGGGTTCCCAACACCCCCAGTCTGTTGTGCGGACCGGTTGCAGCATGCCAGCAACCAGTCTGCACAAACAAGCAAATCCCCCTCCGTGGGATGCAGGCAGCACACAAAACCACGCACCCTGCGGTCCGCGGAAAAACCTCTCTCCACGGAACCGGTCCCTGGTGCCCCAAAGGTTGGGAGTCTCAGCTCCAGATGACTACTACTATCTCCCAGGATTCGAAGCGGCTAGCTCGAGGCGGCCAGAAGGGGGCAGCCTTCTCACCACCGCGGAGTTGCCTCTGCCAACTGGGTGGCCACTACTTCTTTGCAGGGCATCCCTGGAGCAGTTTTGCACCCAAAGGTCTCAGCATCAACAGGGCACCCAAGCCGTTGAGCATTCACACCCTCTTCCCTTCCGTCGACCACTTATTACAGGAAATCCTTGATTTATGCCCGCAGTTGAGTCCAAATTGTCCGTGGCTAAGCAAGACCGTTGTTAAATGAGTTTTTTGCCCCGTTTTCGTGACTGTTCTTGCCGCAGTTCTTAAGGGAACCACTGCAGTTGTGAAGTTAGTCACCCGGCGAAGTGACTTTGCTTGTCAGAAAGTCGCCAAAGGAGATCCCATTTATGCAACCGTCGTAAATACGAGCCGGTTGCCAAGCCTCTGAATTTTGACCACATGACACCAGGGCTGCTCTCACAGTCACGTGAAAAATGGTCCTAAGTCAGTGCCATTGTAACTCCCAACGGTCACTAAATGAATACAGATAGCTGAGGACGACCTGTATTCCTTCTTTTAAAACAGTGGTTCTCAACCTTTTTAATGCCGTGACCCCAACCGGTTGTAAGTCGAGGACTAAACCGGTCGTAAGTCGAGGACTAAACCGGTCGTAAGTCGAGGACTACCCAACCGGTCGTAAGTCGAGGACTTTCCCTGCCCGGGAGCGCATGCGTGGTTTTGCCCCCTGCGCCGGCCGAGGCGTAGCTGGCAAGCGGCAGAGACGGAGCAGGCCGACCACCAGCTGGCCCAGCCCAAGGGAGGTAAGGCACCCGCCGGAAAAGGGGAAAAAATGGCGGACAAAAAAAATGGCGGACAGCCTTGCTTGGCGACCCCCGTGAAATGGTCAATCGACCCCAAATGGGGTCCCGACCCACAGGTTGAGAACCACTGTTTTAAAAGATTTGTCTGTCTTCCAACCCTTTCCCGCCTATGAATCATCTTTAATCTCCTTCCAGGCATTCCATCCTTAATCTTTTATTTTTCTTTTCCATGTTGGTTCTTGTCCCCCAGATCTACTACAAATATTTACCAAAAACTCGTCTTTCTTCCTATTCAGAACTTCTCGCCCTCCTTAGTTCCTTCAGCCATTTGCTCACTGTCTCACTGTCAGGGATTAAATCCATCGTGCTCTTAAGATTTATATTATATATTAGGGTTGATAAACGTAAGAAGTTATTTTTATTTAATCAATATCATAAGAATTGCATTAGTTTAAATGTGAGACAGTAAATACTAAAGGGAAAAGAGGGGAAATGTTTAATGTAGTAGTTTGAGATTTGTGTTAAACATATTTGTATGTTATTAAAGTATCGATTAACTCAGCCACCATCTTGCTTTTTAAATATTTGAATGTCAAACTAGAAAATCAATAATTTTTTTTCAAAAAAAGAGATTTATATTATATATTAGAAGGATACATGCAAAAATTCACTTTCCCCTTAAGCCAGGGGTAGGCAACCTTGGCTCTTTTATGACTCGTGGACTTCAACTCCCAGAATTCCTGAGCCAGCCAAGCTGGCTCAGGAATTCTGGGAGTTGAAGTCCACGAGTCATAAAAGAGCCAAGGTTGCCTACCTCTGGACTAGGCCTAGGCCGCTTTATGACTGGTGGACTTCAACTCCCAGAATTCCTGAGCCAGGAAAGATGGCTCAGCTTGGAAACCTCTCCCTTTCCCCTCAGCATGGCTGGCTCAGGAATTCTGGGAGTTGAAGTCCACGAGTCATAAAAGAGCCAAGGTTGCCTATCCCTGCCTTAAGCTCTCGGTTGGAGACGTGCCGTGGCCCTGGGGCTTTGGCCTTGCAGATTTCTGCCAGCTCTCTTGAGGAGAGGGAATTCCTCTATTTTTACACAACGTTCATCTTGTGTGGTGTTTTCAATTAAATTGAGCGCCAGGAGGTGGAAGTAAAATGGGGATATAACTTAACGTAACATCTGCTTCTCTCGGTTCTGAGAGCTTAAGAGAAAGTGGACTCTCTGTGCCATTTTCACATATTCTGTATGCCCCCTTCCTGCAACCCCCGAGTTGGGCACCTCAATGGCCTCTAAAAATAATCACCAAAGTGTAATGGTCTGTGAGTTCAATTTGTAGTAGACGGTTTGAACGTCATAATAAAAGATTGGGCTATTTAAATTTGAGGCGTCCCAATACGGATGCAACTCCCCTCTGAACGGCGTCCCTGTGTTCAATATGCTATACATTTATTTTATAATAAATAAAAAGTGTGAATAGTGTTAAGCCATAGTCAGAATATTCAGGATTTTCTCTAAACCAGGGGTCTTCAAACTTGGCCCTTTCATGACTGGTGGACTTCAACTCCCAGAATTCCTCAGCCAGCATGGGGGAACTATGGCCCCTTCATGACTTGCAGACTTCAACTCCCAGAATTCCTCAGCCAGCATGCCTGGCTGAGGAATTCTGGGAGTTGAAGTCCACCAGTCATCAAAGGGCCAAGTTCAAAGACCCCTGGTCTGGATCCAAGCCTGCAGTTTCATCAAAATGGCCGACTGAGGAATTCTGGGAGTTGAAGTCCACCAGTCATAAAAGGGCCAAGTTTGAAGACCCCTGGTCTGGATCCAAGCCCTCAGTTTCATCAAAATGGCCGACTGAGGAATTCTTGAAGTCCACCAGTCATCAAAGGGCCAAGTTTGAAGACCCCTGGTCTGGATCCAAGCCCGCACTTTCATCAAAATGGCCGACTGAGGAATTCTGGGAGTTGAAGTCCACCAGTCATAAAAGGGCCAAGTTTGAAGACCCCTGGTCTGGATCCAAGCCCTCAGTTTCATCAAAATGGCCGACTGAGGAATTCTTGAAGTCCACCAGTCATCAAAGGGCCAAGTTCGAAGACCCCTGGTCTGGATCCAAGCCCGCACTTTCATCAAAATGGCCGACTGAGGAATTCTGGGAGTTGAAGTCCACCAGTCATCAAAGGGCCAAGTTTGAAGACCCCTGGTCTGGATCCAAGCCTGCAGTTTCATCAAAATGGCCGACTGAGGAATTCTGGGAGTTGAAGTCCACCAGTCATCAAAGGGCCAAGTTTGAAGACCCCTGAGAGTCTGGATCCAAGCTTGCAGTTTCATCAAAATGGCCGACTGAGGAATTCTGGGAGTTGAAGTCCACCAGTCATCAAAGGGGCGAGTTTCAAGACTCCTGGTCTGGATCCAAGCCTGCAGTTTCATCAAAATGGCTGACTGAGGAATTCTGGGAGTTGAAGTCCACCAGTCATCAAAGGGCCAAGTTTGAAGACCCCTGCTCTAAACAGAGGCTCATTACTTTAGTCTTTATTCATTCTTGCGTCTATGTAAGGCTCAGTATTTGAGTAGTCCTCAATTTACAACATTTAGTGACCGTTCAAAGTTACGACGGCGCTGAAAAAACCAACTTACAGCCGTTTTTCACACTTACAACCATTGCAGCGATGGTTCCCTGATGAAAATCCAGATGCTTGACAACTGACGGTCGCAGTCTCCCAACATCATGTGATCCCCTTTTGCGACCTTCTGACAAGCATAGTCAATGGGGGAAGCCAGATTCACTTAATGACGTCTGTTACGAACTTAAAAACTGCAGTGACGCACTTAAGAACTGTGGCAAGAAACGTTGTAAAATGGGGCAAAATGCACTTGACAAATGTCTCACTTACTAACAGAAATGTTCTGCTCAATTCTGGCCGTAACTTGAGGACTCTCTGTATACATAGCCATCAATTTAGGTCACTTGAGTAATTGTTGACCTGTATTGAAATGATTTTTCCTCCCCAATTCCTACTTTCTGACAGGCATTTTAGCCCTTTGTTTGTAATTAAAGAGGTCCCTTCATTGTCTGGCGTGCATTTATCAACTCTGCCAGGTCAGACTAACTTTCATTTTTATGGTTAAGAGAAAATAATTTACCATCCAGTAATAAATAATCACACCAATTATTATGGGTCTGTTTAAGGTATTTTATTTTTTTTCTCACAAATTGTTGGGGGGGGGGCTCTGAGAATTAGAATGCGTAAAAGCAAAGTGCATTTAATTAACTGCACCCACCTCTATCGAGGTGAAAGGATTTTTTTTACAAATTTATAATGGAAAAGGGGACACTATTATGCAGCTAAGAGCCTCAGTCTTGGATAAGGCAGGCAGAGGGCTTTCCAACTTGCAGAGCACAAAGCCCGGAGCAGCTAAAAGTGCAACCCACACTTAGCCTAAAGTTTATTTATTTTATTATCTATTAGATACATAATAAAGAAATGCCCATTTTGCTTCAACAGTGCCTTACAAACATTTAAAAGCCAATAAAACCACGAACAATAAATATTCCTGCAAATTTATTTATCAAGTTGAGCGTGGTCTTTCTAGCAGATGCAGTGCCTCCTGCCGTAACTGATTCTTTTTTTTTAGAATAGAAAAGGAGAAAGAATAGAATAGAAGAATAGAATAGAATAGAATAGAAAAAGGAATAAAATGTAGAGTAGAGTAGAATAGAATAGAATAGAACTTGAACACTGGGCACTATCTAACAAAATGAAATTCAATGGTGAAAAAAGTAATGTTCTACATTTAGGCAAGAAAAACCAAATGTACAGGTATAGTATAGGGGGTACCTTGCTCAATAGTAGTAACTGTGAGAGGGAACTCGGAGTCCCAGTGGACAATCACTTAAATAGGAGCCAGCCATGTGCTGCAGCTGCCAAAAAGGCCAACACAGTGCTGGGCTGCATTAACAGAGGGATAGAATCAAGATCACCTGAAGGGTTAATACCACTTTACAAGGCCTTGGTAAGGCCACACTTGGAATACAGCATCCAGTTTTAGTCACCACAATGTAAAAAAGATGTTGAGACTCTGGAAAGAGTGCAGAGAAGAGCAACAAATGGCTTACAACGGTTTTTCACACTTACAACCATTGCAGAAACTATAATCAGAGTATTTTATCAAGATCACGTGAAGTGTTAATACCACTTTACAAGGCCTTGTTAAGGCCACACCTGGAATACGGCATCCAGTTTTAGTCACCACAATGTAAAAAAGATGTTGAGACTCTGGAAAGAGTACAGAGAAGAGCAACAAAGATGATTAAGGGGACTGGAGGCTAAAACATATAAGGAACGGTTGCTGGAATTGGGTATGTCTAGTAGTTTAATGAAGAGAAGGACGAAGGGGGACATGATAGCAGTCTTCCAGTATCTCAGGGGCTGCCCCAAAGAAGAGGGAGTCAAGCTATTCTCCAAAGCGCCTGAAGGCAGGACAAGAAGCAACCGATGGAAACTGATCAAGGAGAGAAGCAACCTGGAACTAGGGAGAAATTTCCTGACAGTGAGAACAATTAACCAGTGGAACAACCTGCCTCCAGAAGCGGTGAATGCTCCAACACTGGAAGTTTTTAAGAAGAGACTGGGCAGCCATTTGTCCGAAATGGTATAGGGTTTCCTGCCTGAGCAGGAGGTTGGACTAGATGACCTCCAAGGTCCCTTCCAACTTTATTATTATTAGAATAGAATAGAATATATGGAATAGAATAGAATAGAAAAGAAAAGAATAAGAGGATAGAATAGAATAGAGTAGAGTAGAGTAGAGTAGTGTAGAGTAGAGTAGAGTAGAGCAGAACATGGAATGCAATAGGAGCTGGGAGGGACCTTAGAGGTCTTCTAGTCCAGCCCCCTACTCGAGCAGGAGAACCTACACCTTCATTCATTCAGGGGCGACCGCTGACAACGTCCCCTTCCCTCCTTTCCCTGCTCCGAGTTCCAATCCTGACTTTGCAAAGCGTCTCCTTGGAGGTGGTTCTATCTATAGTTTTGGGTACGCAAGACGGCTACCCGCACCTACCCCCGTCCCCCCCCCCGCCTGCACCCTGAGGCTGTCCCGGACGGCGGGCAAGGCTCGTGTCGCAAAGCCACCGCGAGGGGGAACGTGCGCCTCCGCTCCCGGGGCGATCCTCTGGCGCAGGGCTCCCGGCGGGCATGGAAGCGCAGCCAAGCCAAGGCAGTTACGACCTTGGCCAGTTGCAAAAAAAAAAAAAAGGGGGGTGGTGGTGGACTACAACGCCCAGAATCCCCCACTCTGGGAGCTGAAGCCCACCCCTCCTCAATTGGCCCCCAAATTGTCAAGAGGCAAAAAAACCGACATAGATTTTGCGCGGCTACCCGGCGCACGTGCTTGCATTTTTTTCTTTTTTCTTTTGCAAGCGCCGCGCCTGGACGAACGCAGTTAGTCGACGGTTGGAGAGGGCGGGCGAGCCGAGGATGATGGGAGTTGTAGGCCATCCTCTACGCCCCGGATCGTAGAGCCAGGCTTTCCCGGAGGGCCCCAAGGCAAGTGTCCCGTTGGAAACGGTTCGGGGCAAGAGTTAAAGCGACTTTTTTGCTGGCTTTTGAAAGCAGGCAGCTTGGCCCGCTTTCCAAGAAGTTGGAAAATTAGTTGGGCTGGCGCATCGTGGTTAGGTAGGGTTTGTAGGCTTCCCATCGACTGGGGTCGCCAAGCCAGGAATCTGCGTTCACATAACGTTCCCATCACCGTGTTTCCCAACCTTGGTCACTGGAAGATGGGTGGACTTCAACACCCAGAATTCCCCAGCCAGCTGGCTGGGGAATTCTGGGTGTTGAAGTCCACCCATCTTCCAGTGACCAAGGTTGGGAAACACCGACATAACACAACCCAGGCTTAGCAGTATTGGCGCAAACCAGGTTTTGCGGGCCTTTTTTGCCCCGCTTGTTTATGGGGACCTGGAATTGCGCCTTGCTTTTGGCTCGTTTTTTCCTCTCTTTCCCTGGAAGCGAGACTTTTCCACCCGTGGGACAACAGGCAAGAAGTGTGTGTTTGTGTCTTTTGCTTTGCGTTCACGTCCCCCTAAGGAAGATTTGCTCGCGCGCAAAAAGAAGAAACCGAAACGGGTAGCTGGAAAAAAAAAAGCCGGCCGTTCCACCGGTTCCATCGCAACTCAGCGCTCTGCAAACTGGCGCCGTCCCAGAAGCGTCGGCTTACCGTTGTCAGCAAGCGGCAAAGAGCAACGATGGGCCTTGTAGTCCAAGCCACCTGGACATCCCTAGCAGGGGACCCCGACAGACGGCGCCTTCCCTTCCCCCGGCTCTGCTTTTAAAGGCGCCGCCAGAAATCCTACAGCGCGCTGCCTCTGACCGCGGAGGTTCCATTTAGCTTCCTCCGGCTAGTAAAGCCCAAGAGAAGGACGAGGGGGGACACGATAGCAGTCTTACAATATCTCAGGGGCTGCCCCAAAGAAGAGGGAGTCAAGCTGTTCTCCAAAGCGCCTGAAGGTAGGACAAGAAGCAACGGATGGAAACTCATCAAGGAGAGAAGCAACCTGGAACTAAGGAGAAACATCCTGACTTTTAGAACAATTAACCAGTGGAACAACCTGCCACCAGAAGCGGTGAATGCTCCAACACTGGAAGTCTTTAAGAAGAGACTGGACGCCCATTTGTCCGAAATGGAATAGGGTTTCCTGCCTGAGCAGGGGGTTGGACTAGATGACCTCCAAGGTCCCTTCCAACTTTATTATTATTATTATTATTATTATTATTATTATTATTATTATTATTATTATTATTATTATTATTATTATTATCCGATTTTGGTCGCCTAGCCGTCGGAAGCAGGCCGAGCCGGGGCTTGCCCGCCTAACGTCAAACTTTGCAACCAAGGAGATGCAATAAGTAACACCACGCGGTAGTAAGACTTAGCTACGACCGTTGCAACCAATTGCGCGGGATCCCGCAAAGGTTTCGAGCCATCAGAGAATCCCCCCCACCCCCCCTGCCGAACACGCGAAAGTCAAAACGCGGGAAGCAGCGAGCCCGTTGCCAAAACGCGCAACCCGGCAGCCGAGCAAACGGGGGCGCGGAGGAAGGGGTGCGCCCTGCCAAAGGGGGGTGGAGGAGGGGGGTGGTGGAGGAGAGGACAATGGCTTGCAAAGGAGCGCCTGAAAGAGGCGGAGGGGGGGGGACTTAGCCGACCGTTACACTGCCTCTACTCCCCCTTTCCGTCTCCCCCTCCGAAGCAGCGCCGGCTCTTCGCCTCTCCAAGGCGCGCGCGGAGCTCTCCAGCCCCCGCGAGTGGCCGCGGCGCGTCGAGGGGGCGGCGGGGGAAGGAGGGAGGGAGCGGACTGGAGCGACGGAGACATCCGGGCCCTTTGCACATGCCTGGCCCTCCCCTCGCCCTCCCCCACCCCCGCCGGTTCCTAGCCCCTCGGCGACAGCAGCAGCAGCAGCCGCCGCCACCGCCGGCAGGGAAGGAGAGGCAGGCGCGCGCGCGCTCCAGCCCGGCTGCCGCTCAACTTCCGCGCCGGCAGGTGCCGTTCCCGCGCCGGCCAAGCTCCCGGGCAGCTGCGGTCAGTGCTCCGGGAAGGCAGCCCGCCGGCCGGCCGGCCGCTTTGTCCCCGGGAGCCGCCGGCTTGGAAGGAAGGAAAGAAGGAAGGAAGGAAGGAAGGAGCCGCGCGGTTTGGAGACGCGGCGCCCGCCCAGGCTGGCCAGGAGTGGAGAGGAGAGGAGAGGAGGCGAGGCGGAAGGCGCCCCCCGCAGCCTCGGAGCCAGCTCGCCCGCCAGGTGGGTGCCCGGGCCTTTCCCGCCGCCTCCCCGGGGCTCCCCTCACCTGTACCCGACAGGTGCCCAAGGACGCCGCCGTTCCGCGCTTCTGGCCCCAGGGGCTTCCCGGCACGGCCGGTGGGGCGACTCTCTCCGGTCAGGGCTTGGCTTGCAGTCCGGGAGGGAAGGGCCTCTCCGCCGCCCGGGAAGCTCCCGGCGCGAGAGTTTCCGCGGGGAATTTGGAGCGCGCCGCTGACTGGGAGCGCCTGGGTAGGGACGAGCTGGACGGGACCTTGGAGGTCTTCTAGTCCAGCCCCCCCGCTCGAGCAGGAGTCCTATATACCATCTCAAGACAAGGGACCGTCCAGCCTCTTCTTGAAAACTTCCAGCGGTGGAGCGGCCACGATTTCTGGTGGCAAGGAGTTCCGCCGGTTGAGTGTCCTCCCTGTTAGGAAGTTTCTCCTTAATTCCAGGTTGCTTCTCTCCTTGATGGGTTTCCAACCGTTGTTTCTCGCCCTGCCCTCTGGGGCTTTGGAGAATGGCTTGGCCCCCTCCTCTTCTTGGCGGCAGCCCCTCCGGTGGTCGCCTTCCTCCGGGCTTCGCTTGCCGGCACGTGGCCCACTGGCGGAGGGCGCCGGCCGAGGGGAGAAAGTCATTACTTTGGCGGCGTTTTCACTTTTTTCTCCCCCTTTCCCCCTCCCTGGCTTTTTAACGGCGGGGGCCAAAGAATGAGCGGCATTCCCAGGGACTCTCTTGACGCCCGCCAGCCCTGCGAGGTAGGCTGGGGATTGAGCAGCTGGACGGGAATTTGAACCCCGCACTTCCATCCTTGAGCGTTGTCCAGTTCGCCAAGCACAATTGGGCATCTCGGCTCATTGGGTGAATTTGGCAAAACCATGCCCTGGGTTAACCTTGGCTTGGTTGATTGCTTATTAATTGATTGATTAAATGCATATGCTTATTGATTGATTGATTGATTAAATGCATATGCCGCCTGCCGGGGTTTTTAGCGCGTCGTGCGAACGCAACCCGCGTCCGATGAAGCGTGCGCTGGGTTTAGCTTGCAGCCAAGCGGAACATTTCCCATCTCGGGCTCGTCTTGAACTCCCAAGACAATCCAGCTTTTTTTCCCCCCCCTCCCTATCTTCCAGGTTGCGCCGACTACAAAACCCCTAATCCCCAACGGGATGGGCGCCTGGCATCCTTTGACCGCGGGGATAGAATTGAAATAGTTAAAAGCTCTCCTCTCGCAGGAGATCTTAAAAGAAAGAAAAAAAACCTAACAAACCGCGATGAAAATTTCACAAGGGACTATTGGGTACCCAAAAAATCCTGATGGTGGTTAAATGATAGTCAAGCGGTTCTGTAAACGTGGCCCTTTGCTGCCCCCTGGTGGCTCTCTGGAGTGTTACAGCCTGGATCTGGCTGCCCTAATTCTGCTTTGCTGAAATGAACAGCGAGCTAAAAATCGAATTTGCCTGCGTTGGGTGTCTCTTAATCCTTAATAATGCAAGGCTTTTATAAACAAGTGCGCAGCAGTAAATTCTGCTGAATTCAGTGGATTTTAGTCCAAAGGTTACTCTTCAGTCTGAGGGTGGGTTTGTTCACTATTCTTTGCACAACACAACAAGACAAAATGGGTTGTGTTTTCAGTTTAACGTGTTGCATGAACCCAGCAAAGCATGGTTTATTGAATACACCCTTGGTTGCGTAAGCCATTGTTTAATGCAGGGGTCTTCCAACTTGGCCCTTCGATGACTTGTGGACTTCAACTCCCAGAATTCCTCAGCCAGGCACGCGTGCCTGGCTGAGGAATTCTGGGAGTTGAAGTCCACAAGTCATCAAAGGGCCAAGTTGGAAGACCCCTGGTTTAGTGGGTTATAGGAACGCATTCTGGTGGTTTTTAAGAAGACATTGGTCAACCATTTGTCTGAAATGGTACAGGGTTTCCTGCCTGAGCAGGGGGTTGGACTAGATGGCCTCCAAGGTCCCTTCCAGCTCTATTCTGATTCTGAAACTTTGGAAAGGCAAAGCATCTCTGTTTTGAGCTTAAAATGGGATCCTCCAAACAAGTTCTTTCAAAGCTGAAAATGGATGGAAACTGATCAAGGAGAGGACCAACCTAGAACTAAGGAGAAATTTCCTGATCGTGTGAACAATCAACCAGTGGAACAACCTGCCTCCAGAATTGCTCCATCACTGGAAGTTTTTAAGAAGAGACTGGACAAAACATTTGTCTGGAATGGGAAAGGGTTTCCTGCCTGAGCAGGGGGTTGGACTAGATGACCTCCAGGGTCCCTTCCAACTCTGTTATTCGGTTTGAACAGTTATTTTTCAGTTTGTCTCTCTTGGGAAAGCAACATTGTTCTGTGAACACAGTCCTGATCCGAAACAAGCTTGAGAATGACAAGCATTCTTGGGTTTTTTAATGGCGTATTTGCTGTCATAGTTCACAACCTAGATTTGTGCTGTAAGTTTTTATTCCATTGCTTTGCTTAAAAAAACCCAAACCCATCTGTGTTTACGTGTTATAAAGCCGTCCTTGGTGCTCTCTTAGCTTGGTTTTTTTTCTTGCAGATGTTTTATTACCAAGCTAGGTAA
>NW_015388459.1:163496-173092 GCF_001527695.2 Protobothrops mucrosquamatus
CTCAGGAATTCTGGGAGTTGAAGTCCACAAGTCATTGAGGGGTCATAGTTCCCCCATGCTGGCTCAGGAATTATGGGAGTTCAAATCCATGAGTCATAAAAGAACCAAGGTTGCCTATCCCTGGATTGGGGTATTTACTGGTAGCCTGTTTGGCAGTTGCTTGATTGGGATATTATTTACTTCTTGATTGCTGATCTGAGGTTAACCTTGGTGTTAATAATACTCTACTCGCCAGCTCCCACATGCCATATATTACGAGTTGTATGCTTTCCTTGGGGTTTTCTAAATACCCCATTCTGTTACGGTATATCCTGTATGTTTAGAAGAACTAGTTTTAGACTTCTTCAGTAAACATATTTGTGGGGCGGGGGTGCCTTTATGTCAGGGGTCTTCCAACTTGGCCCTTTGATGACTTGTGGACTTTAACTCCCAGAATTCCGTGCGCCTGGCTGAGGAATTCTGGGAGTTGAAGTCCACCAATCCTCAAAGGGCCAAGTTGGAAGACCCCTGGTCTGGATCCAAGCCCGCCGATTCATCAAAATGGCCGACTGAGGAATTCTGGGAGTTGAAGTCCACCAGTCATCAAAGGACCAAGTTGGAAGACTCCTGCTTTAAGTCATTCTTAAATTCTGCTGACTTCAAGCACAAATCCATGTTGCCTTCCAAACATTTCTTTTTTGAGTCATTGCCTTTTTTTTTAGGGCCGAGAGAAGTGACTGGCTCGGGGTCACAGAACGCCAGTCTCCTGTTGCTAGTCCATCAGCTTAACCACTAGGCCGAATTGCCTCTCGGCTATCATGCCAGGAGAAAGATTCTTGATTTTGCTTTTCTCCACTAGCCTGTTTTTCTATGCAACGGAATGTTGACCCTTGAAAAGTCAATTGGTAATCCACAATTGCGGTTTGATATTATATTGATTGAAGGGAGTTTTTATGCTGTTTTGGTTTTGAACACAAAGGCAGATATTAAGAGTGTGGCGTCCTTTGTGCTCCCTTGAGTTTGAATGCTTGCTTGCAGGTGTTTCATTACCCAATTGGGTAGCATCATCAGGGCCAGTGAGAAGGGAACATGGCTAGCACTGGCAATGTTGCCTAATCATATAATGAAAGAGACTGGACAGCCATTTGTCCGAAATGGTTTAGGGTTTCCTGCCCGAGCAGGGGGTTGTTGTTGTTATTATTATTATTATTATTATTATTATTATTATTATTATTATTATTATTATTAAGCAAACCAGCATGCTTAGAGGGCACCAGGGACTCCTGGACCTCAGGAATTCTGGGAGTTGTAACCCTGAGGATGAGCTCCAGCACAAATCCAAAACCTTGGCAGACAAAGCCCCGGTGGGCCGACCCAGATTGGATCCTGCAACATTATCCTGGAACCCTTACATTTGCCTTCATTCAGAAAATTTTAAATTACTTAGGCCAATTGTTAATATTTGTCTTTTAATTATGTTTTTAACTGTAGTATTTCGTATTTTGTAGTTGTTTTATCTGGTTGTTAGCCGCCCTGAGTCCGCAAGGAGAAGGGCGGGATATAAATATAATAAACAACAAACAAACAACAACAACAAAATGATCATAAGCTACTTAATATTTGCCTTCATTCAGAAAATAATCATAAGCTACTTAATAAATAACAACAACAACAACTGGAGAAGAGAACAAAATACAAAGACCTACAAATAGAAATAGAAAGACTGTGGCAAAAGCAAGCAAGGGTAATACCAATAGTCATAGGTGCCTTGGGTGCAATCCCAAAACAACTGGAGCACCACTTGAACACCATCATCGGCATTGACAAATTCACCATTAGTCAATTGCAAAAGGCGGCCTTACTAGGAACCGCCTCCATCCTGCGACGAGATCTGTGATACCATCAAACATCCACATCTGCCTATCCCAGGTCCTTGGGAAGGACTCGATAGGTAGACAAAAATGCCAGATCCAGTCTGAACATCTGGCTGACTGTGTGATGATCAATAATAATAATAATAATAATAATAATAATAATAATAATAATAATAAAAAGTTGGAAGGGACCTTGGAGGTCATCTAGTCCAACCCCCTGCTCAGGCAGGAAACCCTACACCATTTCAGACAAATGGCTGTCCAGTCTCTTCTTAAAAACTTCTTTTTCAGTGCCGTTGTAATTCTGAACGGTCACTAAAGGTAGGGTAGTAAGTTGAGGACTGCCTATACTTGTTCTAGCACATGTTTCCACTGAAACCAGGGCAGAGGGCTGATGTGGAATTAGGAGGGCCCCTCCCTCCCTTTGCTTGCCTGTGGATGCTTATAAGGATACGGGATGTAATATTTCCGTTCGCCCGGAGCAAAGTGCCTCCTTCTCTTTTTTTCCATCTGTACTTTCTAGCATTGAGATGCCTTTTTAAAAGCAGTGTGTCAAATTGTCCTAATGCTCCTGGGACAGCTATTTTGGGCAAGATGTCTAGAGGGTTAGATTTAGTAAAGGGTACCTAAATCTAACTCCTGTAATGTGTGTGTGTTTGTGTGTGTGTGTGTATGTATGTAATATTTATGTAGTGTATATTGGAGGTGGTGAGCCTTTGAGAGCTGAATGCAATGAAATTTCATTTTAATGTAGGCCGATTAGTGTACATTCAAAGTGACAATAAAGTTATTCTTCTCTTCTCTTCCTTTCCATTCTATTTTCTTTGTTCTGTTCTGTTCTGTTCTACTCTACTCTACTCCACTCCACTCCACTCCACTCCATTCCATTCCATTCCATTCTATTCTATTCTATTCTATTCTATTCTATTCTATTCTATTCTATTCTATTCTATTCTATTCTATTCTATTCTATTTTCTTTGTTCTGTTCTGTTCTGTTCTGTTCTACTCTACTCTACTCTACTCTACTCTACTCTACTCTACTCTACTCTACTCTACTCTACTCTACTCTACTCTACTCTACTCTACTCTACTCTACTCCACTCCACTCCACTCCACTCCACTCCACTCCACTCCACTCCACTCCATTCCATTCCATTCCATTCCATTATTTCTTATTCTATTCTATTCTATTCTATTCTATTCTATTCTATTCTATTCTATTCTATCCCATCCCATCCCATCCCATCCCATTCCTTTCTCTATCCTATCCTATCCCATTCCATTCCATTCCATATATTCTATTCTATTCTATTCTATTCTATTCTATTCTATTCTATTCTATTCTATTCTATTCTATTCTATTCTATTCCATTCCATTCCATTCCATTCCATTCCATTCCATTCCATTCCATTCTCTAGTCTATTCTTTCTCTATTCCAGTGGTGGCGAACCCATGGCACGGGTGCCAGAGGCGGCACTCAGAGCCCTCTCTGTGGGCACGCGCGCCGTTGCCCCAGTCCTAGGCCTTCAGCTGGGTTTTATAAAACCTTTTCGCTTTAGGCCTCCGCTGCCATGTGCAAAAAAAAAAAAGGTTCAATCAATCAGTCAATTTCAACTTCTCACGGGAGGGGGGGAAGATCTTGCAAAGTTGGAATTGATTGATTGAACTTTTTAGTCCCACCCAGTCTGCCGTTTCCACTGCAGCCACGCCCATCCAATGAGCCACGCCCACCCAATGGGCCACACCCACCCAGCATCTGACGATGCATAAGTGGGTTTTGGGTTGCAGTTTGGGCACTCGGTCTCTAAAAGGTTCGCCATCACTGCTCTTTGCTATTCTTTCTCTATTCCATTCCATTCCATTCCATTCCAAACGGTCTGGGAACTTTGAAAAACAGTCATCCAGACCATTGATTTTATCTTTTTAAGCAATCAGCAAAGGTGAACCTGGCCTTACCTGAAGGCATCTTTCTAAATCACATTTATAGCTTTCTCTTCGGTGAATGTCTGCGAGCCCTCATTACGGAAAGCGAGGAAAGACAGCGCAGGGTCAGATCCGTTCGCTCATCTCTCCTGTAGCCTTTGTCTCCTCTGGCTGAGAGCCAGCAGGTCTGGAGTCAGGGATTTCACAGTCCCCAATTTCCTACCCCTCCCGGCTCGCTGTTCTTCTGGGAAGGAAGGGAACCTTTACTGCTCAGTAGCTCTGCAGGAAGGGAAGAAAAAAAAAAATAGCTTCAGTGAGAATCTTGACCTTTGTAAGGATAAAGTCTTACAGTCCCTTGTAGACATTGCAACCTGTTTTGGATTAGACCAATCTAGTAGCTTGACTTTACAATCGTTCATTTAACGACCATGAAAGTTGCAACGGCACTGACAAAAGTGACCTACAACTGGCCCTCTCTAAAAGAAGGCAGATGACCAGCTATTCAGTATACTTTAGAACATGGGATATATTTTATCAATGGCTAGAAAAGCGAGGTAGAGAGAAAGGAATTTAACACGTATTAGTGAGTTAAATGTCAGAACCCAGATAATATGTTGCTGATAAAATATTAAGCATTTGTGATGATAAAACATTAATATATATCTATATCTATCTATTTATCTATCTATCTATATCTATCTATCTGTCTGTCTGTCTGTCTGTCTGTCTGTCTGTCTATCTATCTATCTATCTATATCTATCATATGACAGACATTGATATTTGAAAATAGATTTGAGTGTGGATACTCAAGGATAAAGCTTAATTCCTTGCCACAGTGCAAATTTTAATCTATCTATCTATCTATCTATCTATCTATCTATCTATCTATCTATCTATCTATCTATCTATCTATCTATCTATCTATCTATCTATCTATCTATCTATCATATGACAGACATTGATATTTGAAAATAGATTTGAGTGTGGATACTCAAGGATAAAGCTTAATTCCTTGCCACAGTGCAAATTTTAATCTATCTATCTATCTATCTATCTATCTATCTATCTATCTATCTATCTATCTATCTATCTATCTATCTATCTATCTATCTATATGTCAATCTATCTATGTAACCTATCTGTGTAATCTATCTATCATCTATCTATCTATCTATCTATCATATGACAGACATTGATATTTGAAAATAGATTTGAGTGTGGATACTCAAGGATAAAGCTTAATTCCTTGCCACAGTGCAAATTTTAATCTATCTATCTATCTATCTATCTATCTATCTATCTATCTATCTATCTATCTATCTATCTATCTATCTATCTATCTATCTATCTATCTATCTATCTTATCTATCTATCTATCTATCATATGACAGACATTGATATCTGAAAATAGAATTCCTGGCTCAGGAATTCTGGGAGTTGAAGTCCACATCATAAAAGAGCCAAGGTCCCCCACCCCTGGTCTATGCCATCTAACCATTGAAGCATAGCATTGTTTATCTGGGGGAAAAAAAAATCAACTACTGGACCGCTACGTGGTTTGAATGAGTAATCATTATGAATGAAGTCCACTGATATTGATTAGTCCTACAGAAAGAATGAATGAAAATCAAATGGCAAAGGGAATAACGGGAAGGGAGATTGAATGGGTCAAGAGGAAGTCAAGAACTGAGAAAGTTTTGGTTGGATGGAACTGGTGGACTTTAGAAAAAGATGGCCATGCCAGTTTATCTGCCCAAGGTGTTGGCCTCTGCAGCATGGGCAAGGGGCATGTCACCACATCACTACAAATGATGACCTCCTGATGGTTGTGGGGGCGTTATTGTGGTTTATTTTAGAGACCTATGAAAATTGGGACATCTAGTAAAGATCTGAGGTTGATCAAGAGAGTTCTCTTTTGATGTCTGATAAATGTCCAATTTATTTAGGGGCAAAAGTTAGCAGGGCCAGGAAGTATTAAAAAAAAAACATCTGGCAGAGACTTCCCATGAAATTTGCAGTGCAATTACAGATTTATAGAGTACAAACAGCAGGCAAAAAAAAATGGATTTTAAGATGGAAAACGCTGCCTTTGAAGATGCAGTCTTTTTCTGCACTGAGTATATTTTGCAGCTTTGGAATATGAGTGGATTACCTTTCTCTCTTTTTTTTGAAAAAAAAAATGTTTCTAGATGAATAGATTTGAAGTATGAAGGTTTGAACTTGGGGAAAAAGAAATTTACCTTAAATTGCTTTCCTCAAACGTTCCTTCTGGCCCAGAAAAAGGATTTAGCCATGGTTTAGTCAATTAACCACAGTTTCTGGCTTGGTCTTGCACACTTGAACTGTAGAATATGACTGAAAGCTGATACTTCAGCATGCTACCTGGTTGGGTAATGAAACATCTGGAAGAAAACAACCAAACAGAGAACACCAAGACTAGACTGGACTGGAATAGGAGTAGGAGTAGGAGTAGGAGTAGATTAGAGTAGAGTAGAGTAGAGTAGAGTAGAGTAGAGTAGAACAGAATAGATGATTGGGGGACTGGAGGCTAAAACATACAAGGAACGGTTGCTGGAATTGGGTATGTCTAGTTTAACGAAGAGAAGAATGAAGGGGGGACAGGATAGCAGCCTTCCAGTATCTCAGGGGCTGCCCCAAAGAAGAGGGAGTCAAGCTATTCTCCAAAGCACCTGAAGGCCGGACAAGAAGCAACGGATGGAAACTGATCAAGGAGAGAAGAAACCAAGAACTAAGGAGAAACTTCCTGACAGTCAGAACAATTAACCAGTGGAACAACCTGCCTTCAGGAGCAGTGAATGCTCCAACACTGGAAGTTTTTAAGAAGAGACAGGACAGCCATCTGTCTGAAATGGTATAGGGTTTCCTGCCTGAGCAGGGGGTTGGACTAGATGACCTCCAAGGTCCCTTCCAAATTCTTCTTCTTCTTCTTCTTCTTCTTCTTCTTCTTCTTCTTCTTCTTCTTCTTCTTCTTCTTCTTCTTCTTCTTCTTATTATTATTATTATTATTATTATTATTATTATTATTATTATTATTATTATTATTATTATTATTATTATTAATATTAATAATAATAATAGAATAGAATAGAATAGAATAGAATAGAATAGAATAGAAAATATAGAATGGGAATAGAATAGAACAGAATAGAATAGAATAGAATAGAATATAGAATAGAATGTAGAATAGAATAGAAAATATGGAATAGACTAGAATAAAAAATATGGAATAGACTAGAATAGAATATAGAATAGAATAGAAAAGAAAATATGGAATGAATAGAATGGAATGGAATGGAATAGAATAGAATAGAATAGAATAGAAAATATAGAATAGAATAGAATAGAATAGAATAGAATAGAATAGAATAGAATAGAATAGAAAAGAATAGAAAAGAATAACAGAGTTGGAAGGGACCTTGGAGGTCTTCTAGTCCAACCCCCTTGGAGAAGATGCCTAGGGAGGTTCCAGGCAGGGTTCACACTTGACAGGAAACTGCGCTGCTGTTTGGGTGTGGACTTTTCCTGTGCGAACCCAGCCACCCCCTTGCAAACTTTGGTTTATGGCTTAGCAGTGTTGTGCAGTGCACAGCCCCTGTAAACCACGCACCCAGCTACTACTATCCTACTGCAGGCAGTATCTTCCTACTTTTTTTTATCAAAACGTTGCACAGAAAACCTGAGCATGGGAGAAGACAAACAAGCAAACAAACAAACAAACAAACAAAGGCTTGCTTTGTTTCCTTCTCGGCTGGCAGCAGGCCGTGCTGAAAGCATACGCTTGCCAGGTCAGGAGTTAAGGTGCCAGGTGTTTTTCCATATGCCTTCCGTGCAGGGTTTCTCGCTCTTCTTCCAAGCCCCCACCCTGAGGCAGAAGAGGAGCTAATATGCTCCCACGTGCACAGCACACCCAGGAAGGGAATGCAACTAACCTCCCCTGCATAGGGCAGGAGTCTTCAAACTTGGCCATGCATACTTTTGCAGTCTTTGCAAAGGGCTTAACTGTGATAAACGGTCATAAGTCACTTTTTTCAGTGCCATTGTAACTTTGAATGGTCACTAAATGAACTGTTGTAAGTCGAGGATTACCTGTATTCCCCTACCATCAGCCCAGACATCTCGGGTAACTAAGATCAGATTTTTTTTTAAAAAAAATATGCCTGTAACTAAGGAATTGGGTATGTCTAGTTTAATGAAGAGAAGGACGAGGGGGGGCAGGATAGCAGTGTTCCAGTATCTCAGGGGCTGCCCCAAAGAAGAGGGAGTCAAGCTATTCTCCAAAGTGCCTGAAGGCAGGACAAGAAGCAACGGATGGAAACTCATCAAGGAGAGAAGCAACCTAGAACTAAGGAGAAACTTCCTGACAGTTAGAACAATTAACCAGTGGAACCACCTGCCTCCAGAAGCCGTGAATGCTCCAAGGCTGGAAGTTTTTAAGAAGAGACTGGACAGCCATTTGTCCGAAATGGTATAGGGTTTCCTGCCTGAGCAGGGGGTTGGACTAGATGATCTCCAAGGTCCCTTCCAACTTTATCATTATTATTATTATAACGTGCCTCCAGAAGCTGTGAATGCTCCAACACTGGAAGTTTTTAAGAAGAGACTGGACAGCCATTTGTCTGAAATGGTATAGGGTTTCCTGCCTGAGCAGGGGGTTGGACTAGATGATCTCCAAGGTCCCTTCCAACTTTATCATTATTATTATTATTATAACATGCCTCCAGAAGCTGTGAANATTATTATTATTATTATTATTATTATTATTATTATTTATTTTCCTTCCCCTTAAGAATGGGCACAAGGGCAATTGGGAACGGGCTGTGGCGTTCCAGGTTGGCAGCCTGGTATCCAGCAATGGGGCTTTAGGAAAAGCATGCAAAAACAGGGCGAGGGGAGTTTTGTATGAACAAGTGGAAGGAGGGGAGAAAAAAAAAAACCCCACTGGAAGGTCTCGTTCTTTCATTCCGTTTAGCACAAATCCTAAGTTGGTTTGGGCAGCAAGCAAGCTACCTTTGAGTCAAATGGCTGCTTATGGGTGAGTGACGGCATCATTTCAGTCCTGTAATAAAACTGCTGTCCAGTAGCAAGGCCGGACAAGAAGCAACGGATGGAAGTTTTATCAAAAGAGAGTTCCAACCTGGAACTAAGGAGAATTTTCCTGACAGAACAATGAACCAGTGGAACAACCTGCCTCCAGAAGCGGTGAATGCTCCAACACGGGAAGTCTTGAAGAAGAGACTGGACAGCCATTTGTCCGAAATGGTGTGGGGCAGGGGTCTTCCAAATTGGCCCTTGTATGACTTGTGGACTTCAGCTCCCAGAATTCCTCGGCCAGGCACATGTGCCTGGCCGAGGAATTCTGGGAGTTGAAGTCCACAAGTCATACAAGGGCCAAGTTGGAAGACCCCCTGGGCTAAAGCAGTGTTTCTCTTTCAAGATGCGTGGACTTCAACTTCCAGAATTCTCCTTTAAATGAGTGGACCAGCAAAACTGTCGGGGGATTTCTGGGAGTGGAAGTCCACACATCTTAAGGTTGACAAGGTTAAGATGGAAACTAACCAAGGAGAGAAGCAACCTAGAACTAAGGAGAAATTTCCTGTCAGTTACAACAATTAACCAGTGGAACAACCTGCCTCCAGAAGTTGTGAATGCTCCAACACTGGAAGTTTTTAAGAAGAGACTGGACAGCTGTTCATCTGAAATGGTATAGGGATTCCTGCCTAAGCAGGGGGTTGGACTATATGACCTCCAAGGTCCCTTCCATTGCTGGTACTACTACTACTATTACTACTACTACTA
>NW_015388459.1:175795-178382 GCF_001527695.2 Protobothrops mucrosquamatus
GTATACCAGGAACACAGTTTACTGTGGCTTATTCAGTAGGCAAAGGGCGGATGCTTGCTTAGCGTTGGGTCTCAGTCTGGTTAGAAGGCAATTTGTGTTTAGATTAAGGAGAGACAATGTGGGTGCTGAGTTCTGTCATGGTTTGGATAATTAGAGTGATTTTTGTAGCAGAAAAATATTATTATTATTATTATTATTAGTAGTAGTAGTAGTAGTAGTAGTAATAATAATAATAATAATAATAATAATAATAATAATAATAATAATAATAATAATAAAGTTGGAAGGGACCTTGAAGGTCATCTAGTCCAACCCCCTGCTCAGGCAGGAAACCCTGTACCATTTTGAACAAATGGCTGTCCACTCTCTTCTTAAAAACCTCCAGTGTTGGAGCATTCACGGCTTCTGGAGGCAGGTTGTTCCACTGGTTAATTGTTCTCACTGTCAGGAAGTTTCTCCTTAGTTCCAGGTTGCTTCTCTCCTTGGTTAGTTTCCATCCGTTGCTTCTTGTCCTGCCTTCAGGCGCTTTGGAGAATAGCTTGACTCCCTCTTCTTTGGGGCAGCCCCTGAGATACTGGAAGGCTGCTATCCTGTCCCCCCTCGTCCTTCTCTTCATTAAACTAGACATCCCCAATTCCTGCAACCGTTCCTTATATGTTTTAGCCTCCAGTCCCCTGATCCTCTTTGTTGCTCTTCTCTGTACTCTTTCTAGAGTCTCAGCTTTTTTTTTACATTGCGGTGACCAAAACTGGATGCAGGATTCCAAGTGTGGCCTTTCCAAGGCCTTGTAAAGTGGTATTAACACTTCATGTGATCTTGATTCTCTCCCTCTGTTAATGCAGCCTAGGATTGTGTTGGCCTTTTTAGCAGCTGCAGCACACGGCTGGCTCCTGTTTAAGGGATCGTCCACTCGGACAATATCATGGCAGTACCTGGAGATGGAGTAAAAGGAGGGATCAACTAGAATCCCTACGTAGCCACAAGGGAACTAAGTCCAACCCCTCTTTTGAGTGCCACTGACTCTTATCTAGCTTTAAATAAATGCTGACCTTACTTGAGAAGATTCCTGTACATAGGCTTTTAGCAATAAAGCAGGTTAACTGAATCTTCACATATGAATCTGGTCTTTCTTGCCTGACAATTTTGTAATTACAGAAATGGCCTGAAAAGTTACGAAAGGTACAGAAAAAACTAAACGTTGTATTAATCTGCTGCACTAAAGTCAGAAGGTCATTATTTCTTTTTTTCCTCTTTGTATTTTTCTCTCTTGTTGTTTTAACTCTTTTTTTTTTTACCTTGTAATGAAGCTTAGTCAAAAAAATTACAACATTTCCTATCATGAATTGTGCTGAGAGTGGAGTATAGCAGCATCTGAGGAAATGGTCTTAATTGGAATACTGCATCCAGTTTTGGTCACCACGATGTAAAAAAGATGTTGAGATTCTAGAAAGAGTGCAAAGAAGAGCAACAAAGATGATCAGGGGACTGGAGGCTAAAACCTACAAGGAACGGTTGCTGGAATTGGGGATGTCTAGTTTAACGAAGAGAAGGACGAGGGGGGACATGATAGCAGCCTTCCAATATCTCAGGGGCTGCCCCAAAGAAGAGGGAGTCAAGCTGTTCTCCAAAGCGCCTGAAGGCAGGACAAAAAGCAACGGATAGAAACTCATCAAGGAGAGAAGCAACCTAGAACTAAGGAGAAACTTCCTGACAGTGAGGACAATTAACCAGTGGAACTACTTGCCACCAGAAGCTGTGAATGCTCCAACACTGGAAGTCTTTAAGAAGAGACCGGACAGCCATTTGTCTGAAATGGTGTAGGGTTTCCTGCCTGAGCAGGGGGTTGGACTAGATGACCTCCAAGGTCCCTTCCAACATGATGATGATGATGATGATGATGATGATGATGATGATGATGATGATGATAGCAATGTCTTACAGCTGCCAACAGAGCCAATGCAATCTTGGGGCTGCATCAACAGAGAGTGTCAAATTCAGAGAAAGTGATCGGAGAGGTAGCCCTCAACTAAACAACCGCAATTGAGCTCAACATTTCTGTCGCTAAGTGAGACAATGAATTAGGTTTGCCCCATTTTACGGACTTCCTTCCCACGGTTGTGAAGTGAATCACTGCATTTGTTCAGTTAGTAACATGGTTGTTAAGTGAAGCTGGTTTCCCCATTGACTTCGTTTGTCGGAAGCTTTGCAGAAGGTGATCGCACGGCTCCAGGGCGCTGCCACTGTCATAAGTACAAGTCAGTTTCCTGACTTTTGATCATGTGACTGGAGACGTTGCCATGGCCGTAAGTGTGAAAAATGGGCACATGTCACTTTTTTCAGTGCTGTTGTAACTTTGAATAGTTACTAAACGGACTAGGGCAGGGGTAGGCAACCTTGGCTCTTTTATGACTGGTGGACTTCAACTCCCAGAATTCCTGAGCCAGCCTTGCTCAGCTTGGAAGCCTCTCCCTTTCCCCTCAGCATGGCTGGCTCAGGAATTCTGGGAGTTGAAGTCCACCAGTCATAAAAGAGCCAAGTTTGAAGACCCCTGCTTGTGGACTTCAACTCCCAGAATTCCTCAGCCAGC
>NW_015388460.1:0-7040 GCF_001527695.2 Protobothrops mucrosquamatus
TCACAAGTTTGGCCAGGCTGAAAGCATTTATTTATTCAAAGCCTGATTAACTCAGCTCTTCTGCACAATCAATGAACTAGGAGTATTTCTCCCCTCTAGGCAAAGAGGAGGAGGTGGAAGGATGCCCTTCTTGAAATGCTTTGCTGCAGTGGTTAAGGTACTGTCAGAACCATCAGCTTCAGCTTGGCACCTTGCGGGCATTCTGTCATCATTGGGGAAGGGGGGGAACAAATGGGCAATTTGCTGTATACCTTTATGGTGGGAAATTGGGAAGGGGGGGGAATTGACAGTTGAGGAAGAACAGAGCAGCTTGGAATCCGGTTCGTACTGGCGCATTAGCATCTTCAAGGCTGTTTGCCCTGAGTGTGGAATTTTACCAGCCCAAAGACCCCAGAGATTCTCATAACATTACAGTGGTGCTGGATTGGCTATGCTCAGATGGACCATGGGGGGAGGGCTAGGGGAAATCAGGTGTTTTAGTTCTGTATTGGTGTGCGAGAATTTTAGATTCCTCTTGACTCTATTGCAGTGATGGCGAATCTTTTAGAGACCGAGTGCCCAAACTGCAACCCCAAACCCACTTATGTATTGTCGGGTGCCGGGTGGGTGTGGCCCATTGGGTGGGCGTGGCTGTGGTGGTAACGGCAGACTGGGTGGGACTAAAAACTTCAATCATTCAATTCCAACTTTACAAGATCTTTTTTTCCCACGAGAAGTTGAAATTGATTGATTGAACCTTTTTTTTTTTGCACACGGTGATGGAGGCCTAAAGCGAAAAGGTTTTATAAAACCCAGCTGAAGGCCTAGGACTGGGGCGATGGCGCACGTGCCCACAGAGAGGGCTCTGCGTGCCACCTGTGGCACACGTGCCATAGGTTCGCCACCACGGCTCTATTGCAATTAGTAAAAGTGTTTTTTTTCACTTCAAATGGAGTTTAGGGTTTTACTTCCCTAAGGCAGGGCTTTTCAACCTTTTCACCCATTGTGCCACTTTTAGGATATGGCAACATCCGAGTACCACCGGTCACCTAGCAAGGTGTCAAAAACTTGATGACCCCCCCCAAAAGGAAAAAAGTGATGAAGTACAGGTAGTCCTCGACTTACAACAGTTCGCTTAGTGACTGTTCGAAGTTACAATGGCACTGAAAAAAGTGCCCCCCAAGACACAGCCGAGCAAGACACCTGCCTACCCACCCGGCAGCGCTCTTCACCCTGTCCGAGGTTTTCATTGTTGTGAGCATTTCTGTTGAAGATTGGCAGCAGAGGTGGGGTGGGAGAGTGTTTGGTTTTTATTCCCCCCATCTGCTGGGTGGTTGCAGCAGGTTTTGGTCACTTCACATGACCCTGGGACGCTGTGACCATCATAAATATGAATCAGTTGCCAAGCCTCTGAATGTAAATCACAAGACCCTGGAGATGCTGCAACATTCCAGCCGATGGGCGCTTCTTCAGGGCTCAGCTGAAGCACCAGGATCAGCGCCGAGCTCCAGCTGGAGCCTGGCGCTGATCCTGGCTCTTCCGCTGAGCCCTGACAGCCCTGCAGCTCCAGCCATCTCTTGCTCAGGCTTGTGCGGTGCTGCCACCGGTTCAGCTCATTCCCCTCCCCCGCTACCACTTTTCTAGGATGGTCGCGTACCACCTGCCAGGTGCCAATGTACCACAGGTGGTACCCGTACCACTGGTTGAAAAGCCCTGCCCTAAGGGATCAGACTGGAGCAGGTCTCACAGACACCAGACTAGAAAGCAGGAGAGTGAGAGTTCTAGTCCTGCCTTAGGCATGAAAGCTGGCTGGGTGACTTTGGGCTAATCACAAGGAGACTGTGAGTTCTAGTCCCACCTTAGGCATCCGAGCCGGCTGGGTGACTTTGAGCCAATCACTAGGAGGCTGGAATTTCTGGTCCCGCCTTTGACATGAAATCTGGCTGGCTAACTTTGGCCAGTCACTCTCTCTCAGCTCCACCCACATCGAAGAGTTGTTATTGTGGGGAAAATAAAAGTAAGAAGGAGTATTAGATATGTCTGTTACGATGAGTTACTGATAAAGTAATAAAAGCAGGATAAAAGTCAAGCAAACAAACAAGCAAATAAATCAAATGGTCCAATTTGGCACTCTCCTTTTTGAACTGTAATGGCTAGAATGGGACACAATATGCTACATGTTATCTGATTGGGGGAGAAAGTAGAACAATTGCTGCTTCTGTCCTGTTAATGCACCCTGAAATAATATTTGCCTTTTTAGCAGTTTCATCATGCTCCTGGCTCCTGTGAGGAATAAAATTCAACTCCCAGGGTGTTGGAAAACAAAACAAGTTTTATTGAAGCGTTTGCAAAGGCTGGTGGACCCTTCTACCTGCAAGTAAAAGGCCACATCCAAATTAGTTCATCATAACCTTCTATACACTGTCCTGTAGAACAGGGCTTTTCAACCTTTTCACCCATTGTACCACTTTTAGGATATGGCAACATCCGAGTACCACCAGTCGCTAGCAAGGTGTTAAAAACTTGATGACCCCCCCCCCCCCAAAAAAGGAAAAAAAGTGATGAAGTACAGGTAGTCCTCGACTTACAACAGTTCGCTTAGTGACTGTTCGAAGTTACAATGGCACTGAAAAAAGTGTCCCCCAAGACACAGCCGAGCAAGACACCTACCTGCCCACCCGACGGCGCTCTTCCCCCTGTCTGAGGTTTTCATTGTTGTGAGCATTTCTCTTGAGGATTAACAGCGGGGGTGGGGTGGGGGGTGTTTGGTTTTTATTCCCCCCATCTGCTGGGTGGTTGCAGCAGGTTTTGGTCACTTCACATGACCCTGGGACACTGTGACCATCATAAATATGAATCAGTTGCCAAGCCTCTGAATGTAAATCACAAGACCCTGGAGATGCTGCAACATTCCAGCTGATCGGCGCTTCTTCTGGGCTCAGCAGAAGCCCCAGGATCAGCGCCGAGCTCCAGCTGGAGCCTGGCGCTGATCCTGGCGCTTCCGCTGAGCCCTGACAGCCCTGCAGCTCCAGCCTTCTCTCGCTCAGGCTTGTGCGGTGCTGCCACCAGTTCAGCTCATTCCCCTCCCCCGCTACCACTTTTCTAGGATGTTCTCGTACCACCTGCCAGGTGCCAATGTACCACAGGTGGTACCCGTACCACTGGTTGAAAAGCCCTGCCACATCCTTCTTTTCCAGACCCAGTTTGATAGGTCCAGTTTGGTCACATGCATTCCAATCGCCTAGTAAAATTATTAGACACCACAGCTGTACAATTAATAATTCTCCTTTGTTTTACTTTTATCTTTCCCTTTTCGTGTTGGTGACATTCAACCAACTCAGCTCACAATAGGAGCTTGTTTGTCTAAGCTGGATGATACAAGTGTTTCAGCTCCGTTCCCTTGCCTATCTATACAATGCAACTAATGCCTGCTTCAAATCAAAAGTTGTGTGTGTCATCACTTTAGCAAGGTTAAATATGGCTGTGCTTTGGCTATATGATTATACCTTAAAATACTGGCTCTAAATAGTTTTTATGAAATATAAGCTAATCTATATTATGAAAACTTTTAACATATACATTTATTATGTACCTCACACTGTCATTGCATGTATGGTTGACCAGGAAACCCTTCACATGCATTCCTGTCAAGCCAAGTTTCCTACATTGTCTTCTTGTGCCTGACTTTTTTCACACCCATTTCTCTTTCTTAAATTCCACCCATGTCATCCTCTTTCTTTAATTATGGCCCCTTTTTATGCCGATTTTATTATCCCTGTTTTATCAATTACCATTTATTTATGACCATGCCTATTTTCTTAATGATTTAATTATGCCTCTTTCATGAGGGTTATGTTTCAATCCATTAGTCGCAGATTACCTGCTTGAAAAATGGCAGAAGAGTGCACTGGTGGTTTTGCAATCATGTTCCTCTTTCCCGGTGGGTGACACACTTGATAAAATATTGCTCCCAAATGTCAAGTACTGCCGGCCCCCCTCCTGCCATTCTTTCCTTCCATTTTCCCCCCTTTGCTATGGAAACACAATTACTTTCTGCTTTTGAAGAAGTAAATGAACTGAAATTCTATGCCCTACGGACACCTACATATTGAACAAATTATGTTGCTGGCTGTTTTGTTTTTGGAAATCATTTTCCAAAGGTGATTTTTACTACCACATTTGCAGTTGCTTCCCAAGCAGCGGAAGACAGTGAGATGAACTATTTATGGCTGAAATTGCATTAGGAAAAAAAGAGGTGACGTTGAAATGGATGGGATAACAACAACAACAACAACAACAACAACAACAACAACAACAATAATAATAATAATAATAATAATAATAATAATAATAATAATAATAATAATAATGATAATAATAATAAAAGTTGGAAGGGACCTTGGAGGTCTTCTAGTCCAACCCCCTGCTCAGGCAGGAAACCCTATACCATTTCAGACAAATGGTTGTCCAGTCTCTTTTTAAAAACTTCCAGTGTTGGAGCATTCACCTGGAGCAGGTTGTTCCACTGATTAATTGTTCTAACTATCAGGAAATTTCTCCTTGGTTCTAAGTTGCTTCTGTCCTTGATTAGTTTCCATCCATTGCTTCTTGTCCTGCCTTCAGGCGTTTTGGGGAATAGCTTGACTCCCTCTTCTTTGTGGCAGCCCCTGAGATATTGGAACACTGCTATCATATCACCCCTAGTCCTTCTCTTCATTAAACTAGACATACCAAGGTCCCTTCCAACATTATTATTATTATTATTATTATTATTATTATTATTATTATTATTATTATTATTATTATTATTATTATTATTATTATTATTAAGTGAGGAAGGGAAAAAAGAAAAAGAAAACACAGATTCCATTAAACGGTGACCTCCATGTATAAAGAATCTGTAATGCTCTTTTATTCTTGTTTGAATGCAGCCAGTACACACACACACACACACATACACACATATGAAGGCACCATAGCTCAGTCCTTGCCGTCTTGCAGAAAGTCCCATGTTCAATTTCCAGCAATTCCAAATGGGATTGGAAAAACTCATTCCCCAAATTGCAAAAAAACCTTCTGCCAGTGAGTGTTAATGACATGATACAGAGCCGTAGTCAGTGTTAGCAATACAGTGCTGGTTGGCTCTCATCTCATGCTGGTGACAGAGAGTTAGATGTGTTGGAAAATTAGTGTGAGTAATTTCCAGGTTACTCGACCCTCAGCACAGTGTGGGAAGAATCCAGAGAAAGAAATATTTTGGGAAATATTAAAAAGGCAGAGTATATTTCCCCAAAGGAATAATGGAGAAGATCTTAAAAAGAGACAGAAACCACCCCCCAGAAATCAGCCCAGCCCCTAGGCAGAAGCCAGCTTTTAGAAATGCAAGTTCAATAATCCTTTCAGAAAGGTTGGAGCCTTCCAGCTAGAAACTGAAGAAATTAGGAAGACAAAGACCCTTAAAATCTACATACCCCACTCAAACTCTAAGACAGGACATAATAGGATTAACCCACCAATACCAAAAGGGCACACTCAGACTCAGGTCAAAGTACTTGACACAGGAAATACAAAGCCTCAAACAGGAACAGGAAAAAACCTCAAGAGCCCCAGAAGCAGTGGAGGGATTCAGCCGGTTCGCACTGGTTCAGGAGAACCGGTAGCTAAATTTAGCTGAATTCGGAGAACCGGCTGGCTTCTGGAAGTCCAGTCTAGGCCTCGGAGGCCTCCTAGGCCTAGAACGGCCCAACAGAAGTGCATGGATACTACTTCCAGAAGTTTGTTCTAGGCATTGGAGGCCTGGAGGAGGCTTCCCAGGCCTAGAACATCCCACCGGAAGTGCATGATGCCACTTCCGGAAGTCTGTTCTAGGCATTGGAGGCCTAGGCCTGCATTACATAATAGAACCAGTTGTTCAGCTATTTGAATCCCAACACTGCCCAGAAGGTATAAAAACCCATAATTCCGAGCAACATGTGGTCAGCTTTCCCAGAGCCTCATTTCTGTCTGGCTCTCTTCTTCAATAAACTACAACCTTCTTTCTAAAGCAGTCTCCATTTTGTTTATTCCTGGCTTGGACTGGACCCTGATGAAGATTTTTCTTTCAACATTAACAATACAGCGCTAGTTGGCTCTCATCTCATGCTGGCGACAGAGTGTTAGATGTGGAAAATTAGTTTGAGTAATTTCCAGGTTACTCGACCCTCAGCACAGTCTCAGCCAATCCCTGTGTCCAAATCAGAGCAAGCACACATCCCTCTTGACATAAATAGTGGGGAAAAAAAATAAAGCTTGATGCTTATT
Source organism: Protobothrops mucrosquamatus (assembly GCF_001527695.2). NCBI lineage: Eukaryota > Metazoa > Chordata > Lepidosauria > Squamata > Viperidae > Protobothrops > Protobothrops mucrosquamatus. Next base: position 6,280 of record NW_015388460.1, read on the forward strand.
TATTAAATCTCAGCAAACAAAAAAAAAAGACGACAGGCAAAAACAAGAGGAGAAGCAGGGAAAAGCGGGATGGGACAATTCACCTCAGCCAGTTTGCCACGGCCAACTCACCACAGTTAACCACATGGCCAATTTGCTGTGGGACAATTCAACAATTAAAATTAATTGTTTAAAATAATTTAAAACATATTTTATTTTTTTGTCATTCACATTTTATTTTGTCCCTCCTGTGCTCTCCTTTCTTTAGTGATTCTATTTGACTATTTCTTCGATATTAGTGTAACTTTTCCAGAGGCGAGTTTTTCCATGGTAAGTTGGTCATGGCGATTTGGCCGTGGTGAGTTGTCATAGACCCAAAAGCGGAATGGGAATATTATTTTTTTTTAGAAAAAGGATTAAAAGGGATGAGGTCAGTCTCACTTTGCAAGGAAGGTTATTTCATAAAGTGGCGGCCACAGCACAGAAATCCCAGCACCTAGGACCAGCCAATTGAAACTCTCTAGCTGACAGGACTCTCAGCAAGCCCTCTCTACTGGATTTGGTGAGATTTAATTTAATTTAATAATTTAATTTAATAATTTAATTTATATACCGCCCTTCTCCCGTAGGACTCAGGGCGGTGCACAGCATATTAAAACAGACAAACAAAATACATCAAAGAACAAAAAAAACCCCATAAAACCAAATTAAAAGCCAAATATTCGAAGCTGTGTGTCAATTAAAATTTTCTTAAAATCATCCCTACCTAAAATCCTCCCTAG
>NW_015388460.1:9511-10649 GCF_001527695.2 Protobothrops mucrosquamatus
GCCCAGCCAGGTCTCAGTAATACCTGCCAGGTCCGCACCCCCCTCTAAAATAAGATCGTGTATGAGGGGGGCCTTATTAACCACGGACCTGGCATTACATAACATCAGCCGGTGGTCCCGGGTCGGAGGGTCTAAGTCTCCTGGGGACCGAGTAGAGACCTGAGGACCGGAGCACCCACAAGCTTGTAAGTAGCGTGTGGGTCTTCTCTTCTTCTTTACTTCCTCTTTTAACAGAATAACAGAGTTGGAAGGGACCTTGGAGGTCTTCTAGTCCAACCCTCTGCTCAGGCTGGAGACAAATAGCTGTCCAATCTCTTCTTAAAAACCTCCAGTGATGGAGTACTCACAACCTCTGGAGGCAAGTTGTTCCATTGATTAATTGTTCTAAATGTCAAGAAATTTCTCCTTAGTTCCAGGTTAGATCTCTCCTTGATTAGTTTCCATCCACTGCTTCTTGTCCTGTCCTCAAGTGCTTTGGGGGATAGGTTAACTCCCTCTTCTTTGTGGTAACCCCTCAAATATTGGAACACTGCTATCATGTCTTTCTTTTCACTAGACTAGACAAATCCAATTTCTGCAACCATTCTTCATATGTTTTAGCCTCCAGCCCCCTAATCATGTTTTACCCCTGGCAGTAGCAGTACGAAGTTCTGGTTCTTGCTCTTCTGGCATTCTCAGCCATTTTTATTTGATATTGTCATAGTGTACCTTTGCCATTCTTTTGGGTCTGCCTTGTGTTTTTTGACCTTCTCTTTTTGTATACGCCTTGTATGGCATGGAATGGGTAGGTTAATTTATTTATTACGTTCCTGCCCCACCCATATCATCTGAATGATTCTGGGTGGTTTACAACCACATAATAAAACCATGCATGCATAAAAGCATAGCTGAAAAACAGAGTTTAAAACAAATGTCAAAACTTACAAAGGAAAATAAATTAGGTTCATCAATCAGATTACAGTTCAAAGGCTAGATAGAATTGGGGAGAGGTGGTCCCTTAAATTACCATCTGGAGGAAAGTATTGAGTGAGTTCCCCCATGGCTCTGTCTTTGCCCCAGGGTTTGACTGAAAATTAAAAAGGGGTTCCTGATAGAGCAATTTAAAGAGCTGTTGTGGCAGTTTTGTGTAGTGGTTAAA
>NW_015388460.1:10889-21070 GCF_001527695.2 Protobothrops mucrosquamatus
GAAAACATCTCAGAAGTAATTGACATCCTGAGCCATGGAGAACAATACACTGTGTGCGTCTGCGAAAGTGTGTGTTTAATGGATAATATAGTCGCCTGTCAAAGCAAATTTTGCCGTTTATAGTACCAGGCAGTCTCATTGTTTAAAGGATTTCATGCCTCTCCATAACAAAAAAAGGGTACAAAAAATGGCTATCCAAGAATAGTTTTTGTTGGGCAGCATCGGGGTTCAGGATTTAGTGACTGTGCTCTAGATCAGGGCTTTTCAACCTTTTCACCCATTGTACCACTTTTAGTATATGGCAACATCCGAGTATCACCAGTTGCCTAGCAAGGTGTCAAAAACTTGATGACCCCCCCCCCAAAAGGAAAAAAGTGATGAAGTACAGGTAGTCCTCGACTTACAACAGTTCGCTTAGTGACTGTTCGAAGTTACAATGGCACTGAAAAAAGTGCCCCCCAAGACACAGCTGAGCAAGACACCTGCCTACCCACCCGGCGGCGCTCTTCACCCTGTCCGAGGTTTTCATTGTGAGCATTTCTGTTGAAGATTGGCAGCAGAGGTGGGGTGGGGGAGTGTTTGGTTTTTATTTCCCCCATCTGCTGGGTGCTTGCAGCAGGTTTTGGTCACTTCACATGACCCTGGGACACTGTGACCATCATAAATATGAATCAGTTGCCAAGCCTCTGAATGTAAATCACAAGACCCTGGAGATGCTGCAACATTCCAGCTGATCGGCACTTCTTCTGGGCTCAGCAGAAGCACCAGGATCAGCGCCGAGCTCCAGCTGGAGCCTGGTGCTGATCCTGGCGCTTCCACTGAGCCCTGACAGCCCTGTACCTCCAGCCATCTCTTGCTCAGGCTTGTGCGGTGCTGCCACCGGTTCAGCTCATTCCCCTCCCCCGCTACCACTTTTCTAGAATGGTCACGTACCACCTGCCAGCTGCCAATGTACCACAGGTGGTACCCATACCACTGGTTGAAAAGCCCTGCTCTAGATGTATGCATGAGCCATGGCGGCACACTGCTTAGAATGCAGTATTGCAGGCTAATTCTGCCTACTGCCAGCAGTTTGATCCTGACCGGCTCAAAGTGGACTCAGCTTTCCATCCTTCCGAGGTCAGCAAAAGGAGGAGCCAGATTGTTGGGGGCAATATGTTGACTCTATAAATCACTTAGGGAGGGCTGTAAAGATTACAAGACTAAGCACTATTGCTATTGCTACCCCTACCTTCAGAGGCATAGAGGACGACTTTGCCTCTGAACATGCCAGCCACACTGCCCAACAGATACTGGCCTTGAAAGCCGACATCAGTAAATGATTTGCTTTCATGAGGATTACTGAATTAGTTCCATGCAGTGCAGGTAGTCCTCGACGAATGACCACAATTGAGCCCAACATTTATGCTGCTAAGTGAGACAGTTGTTAAGGGAGCGTTGCCCCATTTTACGACCTTTCTTGTCACAGTTGTTGAATGAATCACTGAAGTTGTTAAGTTAATAACACGGTTGTTAAGTGAATCTGGTTTCTCCATTGACCTTTCTCGTCAGAAGGTCGCAAAAGGTGATCACATGACCCCGGGACACTGCAAGTTTAAATATGAAGCAATTGCCCAGCTTCCGAGTTTTGATCATGCAACCATGGGGATGCTGCAATGATCATAAGTATGAAAAATGGTCATTAGTCAGTTTTTCCAGTGCTGTTGTAACTTAGCTGTCAACACTGCTAACTTCGGATGTTTCTGCATTGACAACAAATGGAGATGTAGCCATCTTTTACCTTTTTCTTTTAGAGTTAGATGATGCTGGGAGGGGGGATGTGAATGAGAGTCCAGCTAGACATAATAACACTAGACCTAGTGTGAGAAGCAAGGTTATTGTAACCAGAGCTGATAAGGACTTAGCCGGGCTGGAGAACTGGAGAGGGAGCCCGTGCTTCAAGCTAATTGGGAAATGTGATTTATGACTGTTAATTGAAGGAGGGAATTGTTCTTTGATACTATGTGCTCAGGGGAGGGGAATTCAGTTTTTGGCTTCGATTAAGTTAGTGCCGATATTATGCTTCTCGAATAAAGATTCTTTAGGGTAAACAATGTCTCAAAGTTCTTTGAAGAGTTTCATCTGTCGGAAGCACGACATTAGCATGGTTACTAAATGAATGGTTTTAAGTTGACTACCTGTAGGAAAGACTGATTTAAGTTGATTCTAAGTCTGAAATGGTAAAGGGTTTCCTGCCTGAGTAGGGGGTTGGAATAGATGACCTCCAAGGTACCCTTCCAACTTTATTATTATTATTAGTGTTTGCACAAACACAGTTGGGTTCTCTTTGCAGTAACTCAGTTACGATTTGTCAGAATGTTCTTCAGTCTAGCTCAGGGGTCCCCAACTCCTGGTCCGTGGACCGGCACAGGGCCGCGGCATGCCAGAAACCAGTCCGCACAAACAAGCAAAGCCCCATCTGTGGGATGCAGGCAGTACATGAAATCACGCCCCCTCCGGTCCGCAGAAAAACCTCTCTCCATGGAACCGGTCCCTGGTGCTCAAAAGGTTGGGGATCTCTGGTCTAGCTTATAACCAGTGTTTCTTGATCTTGGCAACTTTTAAGATGTTTTCACTTCAATTCCCAGCATCCCCCAGGCAGCCTATAGCCTCATTTCTTGTTGATTCTCTGTTCAAATACTAACCAGTTATTATGGTACTACACAATTCTCAGGAGGACAGCAGTAATGACATCTAGAAAAAGAGAAAACTCACAGGATGTATTCCAATATTTGTACACAAATTAAAGTTGCACTGAAAAAATTCTTCTATATTTTTTAAATCAGTGTTTCTCAGCCTTAGCAACTTTTCCTTGTAGACTGGGAAATTCTTAACTTTCCAAGTTTGAAAAACACACTGGTTTAAAGCATTCTCCCTCCATTTGTTGGAAGTTGCTTTGGAGGGTTATTTTTTATGAAAGATTCATGAAAACTTCAGAAATTTGGGATTTTTTTTTATTTCATAGAAGTAATCACTCATTCTTCTTGTTGTACTTCCAGTTGGGTCTATATCGGATTTCCTACTCTAATTTTAGTCCCTTAAAGACTGACCCAGATTCACCCAGAAAATTTTCATGCTTGTGTTAAGCCATCACTTTAATCATGGTTCCAGATTAGATCTCTGACATCACAAGATAAGGACTCCTGCAGCGTATGTCTTCTAAAATGCTTTCCAACCACTTTCCCTGCTGAATAGATTAGATTCCCCCATCCACTAATGGTTTCCTTCATGAGGCAGAACGCAGTTGGGAATCATCTGGAATCCTGTTTTCCATCTCTATTCTGGTAGCGTAGCAACTGATTCTGCTGCTGGTTAGTGCAGGAAAGGGTTAAAACTGGAGCAACCAGCCTTTGCGACCATCCAGGCACAGGGTTATTTTTCAGTAGCTCTGGAAAATGCTTCATCTTTTCAGGTAGATATTGGCCATGACAATTCTTGCCTTTTCCTGTCTGCTGTCGCTTGTCTCTGTGGAGTCCTTAGTGCTGCCTGAGCTGGATGGTTCCCTTGCAGATGTTTCATTACCTAGCTAAGTAACATCACCAGTGCTAGTGAGTGTGGGGTTTGCTCCCTATTTATACACAGTAGCTTGCCTGCCAGTGTTGGTGGCGGTGTGGTTTTCTTCCTGGTAGTTCCTTGATTAAGGTACTTCATCATTCAATCATTTCATCATCATCATCAAGACAAGAAACAATGGGTGGAAACTAATGAAGGAGAGAAGCAACCTAGAACTAAGAAGAAACTTCCTAACAGAGAGAACAATTAACCAGTGGAATAGCTTGCCTTCATAAGTTGTGGGTGCTTCATCACTGGAGGCTTTTAAGAAGAGACTAGACAGCCACTTATCTGAAATGATATAGGGTCTCCTGCTTGAGCAGGGGGTTGGACTAGAAGATCCCTTCGAGTTCTAGTCTGATTGATTGATTTGTCTGGTGTTAATCCCTGCTTATCTGGTATTGGCTACTGAAGAGGGTATGTTTTGGTCATTTTGTTCCCTTAACATTTTTATTGTCTCTTTGGAATGGTTGAAATGAGGTTTATCTCTATGTGTCTGTTGATGACTGATTGGCAGCTTCTCTCTTTTTGTAGGCCTTTGTGGGGTATATATCTTTTAGTCATTGTTGACTCCTGGCAACTGCTTGGACAAGTCTCTGTAGTTTTCTTGACAAGATTTCAGAAATGATTTCCCCTTGACTCCTTCCCAGAACTGACAGGGAGTAACTGCCAAATATTTCCACCTGGGTTTTGATGTTTGCTGCTCTTTAAGTATCAAGCAACATATTTTTTGCAGAGGTTTTATCTGTAACCTGGATGCAGGAATTGACTGCAATATGCTAGTTGGAAACAAATCTGGAAATCACCTACATACATTTCTCATCATTACCAGAAGTGGTAATAAGGAGGTTTCAATATATCTTTCCATATCTTATTATTGTTCTCTCCATATATATGTGTTTCTATGTATATGTGCACAAGGAAGCATGGGCGGTCTGCATATCCTTCAATCTAGGCTATGTGTGCAAGAGAGTGGGGTGCAGAATAACTAGAAGTAGTGCTTATGGAAACTCAAAATGAGAGAGAGAGAGAGAGAGAGAGAGAGAGAGAGAGAGAGAGAGAGAGAGAGAGAGAGAGAGATGGAGATGAATTCATTCATTCTCTGTATGTGATCCCTTGCCTCTCAGATGCAAAGGACCACATATTTAGTTCCAGTTAAGATGATTTATTGCTCATGTCTATACATAACAATATAGTCAATTAACAGTCAGCACTAAGTTGACCCTAGATAAGAGTTAAAGGAATTCAAGAAATTGGACTTAGACCATTTGTGGGAATGTAATGATTCTAGGCTGATTCCTCTTTTGACTCCACCCCCAGGCTCTGCCTGCTCTTCTCCTATATTGATCTTTTGTGAATGGATTAGTCAAAAATCTCAAGATGCTATCTACAGTATGAGGTGCAATTGAAGACCCACCCCTTTTTATCTGCATGGTGGGGGCAGGACTTCAATTACACAATCATGACTGCCATCTTGACTGAGGACTCCCCTTCCTGCCCACCTTAGTTACCCAAATTTAGGGAAAACTGCTTATATCTACTACTATAATTGTTTTTCAGAAAAACCAGCAACAAATTAGTGAACTAGATGGTTTTTAAGCAGGATAAAGCCTAAGTCTAACGGTTTTTCCCTAACATTTCTCTGACTATTACCACACAGTTCTAGACAGCTTAAATTAAAATTAAAATATCGAAACACCTGTTGTGAAAGGGATTTATTTATTACATTTATTTGCTGCCCATCTTGCCACGAGGGATGCACATTTAAATATGTATCCCTGTACATTTAGATAGTATTTGGAAATATCTTTTTTTAAAAGAAATAATGCACTAGCAAATGAAACAGAATGAAACTGTTCATCCATCTTAGAGGAGAGGAACTTCGATATGCTGATGGTCACTTACTTTCCACTCTTAAGTTGAGAAAAACTGGGAAGATGTCAACCTTGCCTTATTTATAGTCAGTGATTAAAAAAGTCAGATCACAACCTTCTTTGAAAGGTTCATTTCCATATGGTGCTCTAAATGCCATCACTTTAAATTAATGCTCATAAATAAGCAATAAAGGTTAATCGGCAAGTTTCGAATGGATTGACATGGCCCATCTATCGGTATTTAACTACTTCCGAAGCATTGAGTTTCCTGGCTTGGCCTGAGATCTTAAAACTCTCCTGGCCTCTGTGGATGGCGAATATCTGAGATAGATATAAAAATAAAAGGGAAACCAGAAGCTAGGAAAATAGACCCACAATTTTGTTGTCACTGAAGAACCTCTAGAGGGGTGTTTCTCATCTTCAGCAACTGCAAACTGTGTGGATTTCAACTTCCAGAATTCAACGTTGTAGCACAGTGTTTATCAACCTTGGCAACTAAGAGGTGTGGACTTCATCTCTCAGAAGTCCCCAAACAGCATGCTGAGGTCATCACCTCCTAAAGCAGGGGTGTCAAACTCGCAATGTCACGTGATGTGTCGCGACATATCGTGACTTTTTTTCCATTGCCAGCAATGGGGTAGGCGCAGTTTCGCCATGACCCATTTGGCCCGTGGGCCGGCAGTTTGACACCCCTGTCCTAAAGATGCCAACACTGACAAACAGTGCTTTAAACCATGTTATCCAAGGGTTTCTCATGAAGTTGCAACCATACTGTAGCAATTTCCTACATTGGTTTGAAAAATGAGGAGTCCCGTTCTGCTGATAATTATAGACTGGCACCAATGTAGATGATATTTACTATATTAGAATGGCATTTACAGTCCTAATGAACCCAGAGCAGTCATGCTCAGCAGTACATTGGAGCCAAGGGGAATACACCACTTAATCAAAATTAGAAATAGGGAAAGAGCAAGAAGGCTGTAATAAGGGACAGATAAAGTGAGGAAAACATCGTGTCCATGAGTTGAACAAGGATGCTAAATGATCCTCAACATAGGCCCCCAATTGAGCTCAACATTTCTGTTGCTGAGCAAGACAGTTGTTAACTGAGTTGCGCCCCATTTTATGACCTTTTTTGCCACAGTTAAGTGAAGCGGTGCAGTTGTTAAGTGACTCATATAGTTCTTATGTGAATCTGGCTTCGTCCATTGACTTTGCTTGTCAGAAATTAACTGGGAAGATCACAAATGACCCTGGCACAGTGCAATTGTCATAAATACATACCAGTTGCCAAGTGTCCAAATATTGATCATGTGACAATGGGGATGCTACAACAATTGTAGGTGGGAAAACTGGTCATAAGTCACTTTTTTTAGCGCCATTGTAGCTTTGAACAGTTAATCAGAATAGAGCTGAAAGGGACCTTGCAGATCTTCTAGTCCAACCCCCAGCTCAAGAAGGAGACCTTATACCATTTCAGACAAATGACTGTCCAGTCTTTTCTTAAAAACTTCCAGTGTTGGAGTACCCATAACTTCTGAAGGCAAGCTGATCCATGGTTAATTGTTCTCACTGTTAGGAAGTTTCTATTTAGTTCTACGTTGCTTCTCTCCTTGATTAGTTTCCATCCATTGTTTCTTGTCTAGCCTTCTGGTGCTTTGGAAAATAAATTGACCCCCTCCTCTTTGTGGCAACCTCTCAAATATTGGAATACTGCTACCATCTCACCCCTGTTTCTTCTTTTCTTTAGACTAGCCAAACCCAAGTCCTGCAGCCATTCTTCGTATGTTTTAGTCTCTAGGCCTTTAATCATCTTAGTTGCTCTTTGCATTTTTCCAAAGTCTCAATATTTTTTTTGTAATGTGATGACCAAAACTGGATGCAGTATCCCAGGTGTCGCTTTACTAAGGCTTTATAAAACAATATTAAAGCGGTACTAATACTTTGTGTGATTTTGATTCTATGCCTCTGTTTATACAACCAAGGATTGTATTAGCTTTTTTGGCTGCTGCCGCATACTGCTGGCTCATGTTTAAGTAAACATCCACTAGGACTCCAAGGTCCCCCTCACAGTTACTGTTTTTGAACTAGGTTTTGCTTAATCTATAGTTGTATTTTTGGTTTTTTTCTGCCCAGGTGTAAAACCTTGCTTTTCTTCATGTTGTTGGATAGTGCCCATTGTTCAAGTCTGTCAAGATCTTTTTAGATCCTGAGCTTGTCTTCTGGGGTGTTGGCTATTCCTGCCAGCTTTGTGTCATCTGCAAATTTGATGAGTTTCCCTACTTCCTCATCTAAGTCATTTATGAAGGTATTGAAGAGTACTAGGCCTAAGACAGGACCTTATGGTACCCCAATGCTTACTTCCCTCCATGTGGATGTAGTACCAGTAAGGATGATTTCTTCTTCCCCACATTCCTCTGAAGCCACAGACACCTGTCCCTCAACCTCCTTTGGCTCCAGTTCCAGCTCAATTTCTCAGCAGATTCAGGCTCCAATGGAGGCATGACAGAACCCTTCAACACAGCTGAAGGAGGAAAAAAAACCACTTCCCCCAAACCTTACAATATTTTTGTTTCTTTGTTTGTTTATTAACAAAGGTGGCTTGCAGTTATTTGTAATATTAATATTAATATTCTCACGATTGTGTATTCTGGTACTCTATTTACATAGGTAATCCTTGACCTATGACCATCATTTAGCGATTGTTCCAAGTTCTGACTTATCTAAATAGGGGGAGTTATGACCCAGTTCTGAAGTTCTGGTGGCTCCTCCCCCTGTGGTCATGTGACCGAGCATTCCACAACATGGCTGCATTTATAACCATTTGCAGTGTCCTGCGGTCACTTCCAGTTTTTGGCAAAACCACACCATAGCAAACAATGGGTTGGCTTAATGATAGTGGTGTTTGTTTTACGACTGCCATGTTCACTTAACAACTGCCACAAAAAAGGTTGTAAAATTGGACCGACCCAGTCACAACATATATCAGGCTCCATTTCAATTGTATATTGAGGACTGCCTGCGTTTTGTATTCTTGTAAAATAAAACCCAAAATTTGGATAAAACCGCTAAAAAAATGATGCCACATGGGATTTCGCTGTGCACATGCAGAGACTCCTATTTCCCGAGGCATTCATCTCCTGTCCAGCTGCTGGAACTATTGGGAGATTTCTCCTGATGAGCTGAAATCTACAATTTCCACCCGTATTATTCTCTGCAGCAATTTAAAAACAAATCTTGCTCATGACAGTTTTAATAATAGGGAGGCATAGATTTGTATAAATCTGGGCTAATAATGTGAATCATGATCCCTCTTCATTTGTTTAATGGACTATTTTAAAAAGAGAGAATGCAAAACACAACCATTTAGCATTTCTAAGCTTCCACATGCTAGCACCCATTGGGCATTGCTCATTGATTGCTGGTGAGGAAGTGTTTTGGTCTTTTTGTTCCCCTTTTGGCTTGTTGATTGTCTCTTTTCCACAGTATATAGAATGTGTGTCTATTGATGGCTAATTTGTCAGAGTGCCAGACTTCTAGAAATTTCCTAGCAGTTTTGGACTTGGCTTGGTCTAGAATGATCACAGTTTCTCAGTTGAAACTATGTTTAAGTCTATCCATATGTTGTGAAATCAACGAGTTTTCATCATGTCTCTGACTGCTACTTGGTGTTCATGGATGCGTTCTGCCAGTTCTGCCTGTTTGTCCTATCTAGTGGCTATTGCAGTCATTACATTGTATATTGTAGGTGACTCCTGTTTTTTCTTCTTCTGGGGCTGCTTTAAAGGGCTGTGGAGTTGTGCTAGGTGAGCCCACTAGGGACCTCCAATGTATTGGTATCTTATGATTATATTACCTTGTTCTCTGTGTGGATGTCGCTTCCGGAGGTCCGTTCTGGGCCTGGGCAACAAAAAAATAGCTACCGGTTCTGCCAAACTGGTGCGAACCAGCTGAATCCCACCACTGGTGTTGGATCTGCCACTAGTTGAATCTCTAAATAGAAACGATCCTTGGCTCCATTTGTCAAGAATTGTATAGTTTATTAGAGATCAAGTGTAGTGCAGTAATGCCTAGTCAGAACTGAGATTTGTGTGCCAAAATCTCTAAGTTCTACTTTTCCCTCCCTTAATCATCTCATGATGCCAGATGTCAGCTGACATTGGGCCAATAAAGAACATTCCATTCCATTCCGGCTTTTTTTCGAAAGAAGAATGGCCTGTTCCAAACCTGGCCTGTTTCAAGATGAAATATTTTGCACACTTCTTCTTCTTCTTGGCTGCTTTATGTATGGGCATCGAACTAAATGGAGGCAGGTAAGACTGTAGCATCTCTGTCGTTTTGAGGAAGCAGTGATTGGACAGGTGATTGTCTAGCCTTTTCTTTAAAACTCCAGTGATGGAGCGCTCATGATTTCTGGGGGCAAGCTGTTCCACTGGTTGATTGTCCTCACAGTCAGGAAGTTTCTCCTTAATTCCAGGTTGCTTCTCTCCTTGATCAGTTTCCAACCATTGTTTCTCATCCTTCCCTCTGGTGCTCTGGTGAAAAACCTGGTTCCTTCTGCCTTGTGGCAGCCCCACATATACTAGAATACTGCTATCATGTCTCCCGTATTTCTTCTTTTCTTTAGACTATCCAAACCCAAGTCCTGCAGCTGTTCTTTGTATGTTTTAGCCTCCAGGGCTTCGATCATCTTAGTTGCTCTTCTCTAATTTTTTT
>NW_015388460.1:21930-26482 GCF_001527695.2 Protobothrops mucrosquamatus
TGTTGGAGCATTCACCGCTTCTGGAGGCAGGTTGTTCCACTGGTTAATTGTTCTAACTGTCAGGAAGTTTCTCCTTAGTTCTAGGTTGCTTCTCTCCTTGCTTAGTTTCCACCCGTTGCTTCTTGTCCTGCCTTCAGGCGCCTTGGAAAATAGCTTGACTCCCTCTTCTTTGTGGCAGCCCCTGAGATATTGGAACACTCCCCCCTCGTCCTTCTCTTCATTAAACTAGACATACCCAATTCCAGCAACCGTTCCTTATATGCTTTAGCCTCCAGTCCCCTGATCATCTTTGTTGCTCTTCTCTATACTCTTTCTAGAGTCTCAACATCTTTTTTACATCGCGTTGACCAAAACTGGATGCAGTATTCCAAGTGTGGCCTTACCAAGGCATTGTAAAGTGGTATTAACACTTCACGTGATCTTGATTCTATCCCTCTGTTAATGCAGCCTAGCACTGATGTGATCTAGAGGCTGATGAGAACGACAGCACTTACTGTTATACGATCTATTTTAATAAATGATGGCTAAGCACTTTTTCTTTGAGGCACTAAAATGACTATAAATTGCTTTTTTAAAAATCTCCCCCTCATCCCTCTTTATAAGATTTGAAAGGTTTCAAGGAGAAAGCAGGCCCAACGCTGAGACGCCGGTGACAGTTAGTCAATGAAAAGAAAGCGACAGAAAATCAAGCAGAGTTTCTATCTGTCTCACAACTTGTTCGAGCACTAAATTACAGAATTAATAGGCTTTTAGAAGAGGTTGACACACGGTTACTGTGGAAAAGACAATTAAATGTGGGAAGCTGGTGTTTGCACTGCATTTAAATTTAAGTGGAGGATTTGAAACTCTATAACTCTTTCTTATTTCATGGTTACTTTCTCTCCCTCCCCTTCTGACAACAGGTATTAAAAGTGTCAGATGGGATGGAAGAAAAAAAAAATACTTCAAAGTCTTACACTCAGTCTGAATAAGTTCATCTCACTACTTAGCTCCTACCAGTATTGAGTGAGGATCTTGTGATGGGGAAGTTACATCAGGTCAGGGTCATTGGGAGGTGAACTGCTGGTGGGGGCCCTTGTGTGGGTTGGTTAAGGGTTCTGAAGGGTTTGTAAGCTGGTTGTAGGTTGATGTGTCTGTTGATGGAATTGATTGTGGAGTGCCAGGCTTCGGTGAATTCATGAGTGTGGTGGGTTAGTAGTGTGTCCAATGATTTTTGTGTTGCTCCAATTAAACTGGTGCTGTTTGGTGTCGGTGTGGGTAGAGACCCATCGCAAGGCCCTCACTTGACACACCCACACCTGAAGCCCTTATAAACAGAAGAACACTGACACTGACATCCCCTAAACTCCACTGAAGATGTTACCTAGCCTGGTAACGAAACGTTCAGAAACCAACCCACAAGCTAGGAGAACGAACCTTCACCCTCATCCTACACCTGAGCTACAGATATTCGCCACTATTGCAGTATTGTTATTGTTATTGTTATGTCCTATGCTAAACACATTGGGGCCCACCTGTGCTCCACAGTTCTCAGTCTGCAGCTACAGTATCCGCATCCTTCCATAGAGTAGAGTAGAGTAGAGTAGAGTAGAGTAGAGTAGAGTAGAGTAGAGTAGAGTAGAGTAGAGTAGAGTAGAGTAGAGTAGAGTAGAGTAGAATAGAATAGAATAGAATAGAATAGAATAGGAAGGGACCTTGGGGATCTTCTAGTCCAGTCCCCTGCTCAAGCAGGAGAACCTATACCATCTCGGACAAGTGACTGTCTAGTCCAGACATGTCAAACTCGCGATGTCATGTGACATCGTGAGACGTATTGGGACTGTTTTGCCATTGTCTTTTCCTCAGACCATCTTGTGGTATCTAATTGATTGCGATCTTTGTTGGAGGTTCCTCACTCTAGTGGAGCACCTCTCCAGCAAAGCATATTCTTCATTTTGTCACTATTTTCCAGAATTACTTCTTTGTGTAACTTCCTCATTTGTGACATGGTCCCGATATGAGATTCGAAGAATCCTTCTGAGACAACGATGAACAGTATGAACAGTAGAAGATGCATAAACAAATCTGGCTTTAGGATTATATAAATCCTGAGCAAAGGAACAATTGTTTCAACACCTGTCTGTGATCAACAAAAGTCTTTAAATTGCTGGAAGGGTCTGGCAGTCCCTTAATTCAATTCCTGCTTGCTATTTGTTCTAAATATAAATTGTTCATAGCCCTTTCTAAAGTTCCTGGATTAGAAGTTGTAATGGAAAAGACATCCAATCAACAAAACCCAGCAGCTTCAGCGTGAAAAGCCATCCAGGTGTAGAAAACATTTCCTAAATTAAGTCAACTGATGTATCACTTTATGGAGATGGAACCAGTGGAACAGCTTGCCTTCAGAAGTTGTGGGTGCTTCATCACTGGAGGTTTTTAAGAAGAGACTGGACAGCCTCTTGTCTGAAATGGAATAGGGTCTCCTGCTTGAGTAGGGGGTTTGACTAGAAGACCTCCAAGGTCCCTTCCAGTTCTATTCTGATTAATTGATTGAGATAATTAGCACTCGTGATGTTCCAAAGATGCTTTTCCAAAAGGCAATTGAACTTTCTTGGTTTTTTCTTTGAAAATATTTGCAGAACTGAAGAAGCTTTGGGTTATCCATGACCTGGATGATTGAGAATCTCCATAGACAGATCAGGGTGCTGTTAATGGCTAAGGAATCGTAGTGCCCTTGATAAAAATGGCTGATGGATACAATATTCCTCTTATTATTGACATGAATTTGTCCTCCTTAGGGATGGACCTGACATCACTGGAGTTCATCCAACTAGGATTTTTTTTCTGCTTATAATTTATAAAGTAGAGAATATTCAGCCTCTTTTCCTTGAACAGAAGTTTGGAGGAAATCAGAGTCTCTTGTTATTCATGATAACTTCAGGCAGGATTTAAACAATGATTATTATAATTGCTTTGATGGCATTTATACAGTATTAGCTGAGATGGATGAATCACAAAGAAATGTCGCGCTGACTTAAAATTTTATACAGTGAGCTGTGTTCTGAACTCACCAGGTCCTCCACTCCTAAAAGAATAATTATCTTTTTTTTTGTTTTAGAATTTTTATTACATTTGAAAAGGTTAAAACAGAAAATTATAACAAAAAGAGAAAAGTAGGGAAGGGAGCAACAGGGAAATTTTTAATAGTGACACGAAACTTTTTCAAAAACTTCCAGTTCTTTTCAGTGTGGAGGCAGGTATATAATAAAAGCACAGGTAGTCCTTGACTTACAACAGTTCATTTACTGACCACTCAAAGTTATAACGGCACTGAAAAAAGCGATGTATGATCATTTTTCACATTTATGACCGTTGCAGCCTCCCTGTGGTCATGTGATCAAAATTTGGATGCTTGGCAACGGGTTCATACAGCAAGAGCCATGATGGCACAGTGGTTAGAATGCAGTACGGCAGGCTAATTCTGCTGACTGCCAACTGCCAGAGGTCAGCAGTTCGATCCTGACCGGCTCAAGGTTGACTCAGCTTTCCATCCTTAAGAGGTCGGTAAAATGAGGACCCAGATTGTTGGGGGGCAATGTGCTGACTCTGTAAACTACTTAGAGAGGGCTGTAAAGTGGTGACAACTAGGCAAAAGTGCTAGGCAGCATTCGCAGATTTGAAAAAACACTCTAACTTGCAGAGGCACCTATTTGTCAAAAATTCCCTAAAATGAAAAAAATGCCCACTGAGTGAAAACTGACTATGTTTAAATAATCTGGAATATTGGACAACTGTTGGAGAAAACTCTAGGCAATACAGCTAGTCCTTGACTTACAATAGTTCATTTAGTTAGTATTCAAAGTTAAAAACTGCACTGAAAAAAGTGACTTATGATTGTTTCTCACATTTATGTCAATTGCAGCATCCCCAGGATCACGTGATCAAAATTCAGATGCTTGGCAACTGACTCATGTGTATGATGGTTGCCGTGGCCTGAGGCCATGTGATCCCCTTTTGTGACCTTCTGACAAGCAAAGTCAATGGGGAAGCCAGATTCACTTAACAACCATGTAACTAACATAACCTCTGCAGTGATTCACTTTACTGTAATGACCTACTGGACCTACTGGAATGACCTACCCCCCGACCTACGTACAGTTGCGGACCTGCACCTTTTTCGCCGAGCCCTGAAGGCCCATCTATTCCGTGCGGCCGGCCTGGCGTAGTTTGATTATGTTTTAGTGGGGGTTTTGTATGGGGTGTTTTTAGAACAGGCCTGTTATTTAATTCGATTTTAGCACAGAAACTATTTATTTATTATTGTGGTTTTTAGTATCGCCTGTTCACCGCCCTGAGTCCCGTAAGGGAGATAGAGCGGTATATAAATTTAATAAATAAATAAAATAAATAAATAAATTTACAACTCTGGCCAGAAAGGTAAAAAAAATGGGAAAAATTCACAAAACGGTCTCACTTAACAACAGAAATGTTGGGCTCAATTGTGTTCATTAGTTGAGGACTACCTGTGCAATTTAGGAATCAGGAATAGAATAGAGCTGGAAGGGACCTTGGA
>NW_015388460.1:28471-29919 GCF_001527695.2 Protobothrops mucrosquamatus
CCCTTGAGCTGGGCCAGCTGGTGGTCGGCCTGCTCCATCTCTGCCGCTTGCCAGCTACGCCTCGGCCGGCGCAGGGGGCGGAACCACGCATGCGCGGCGCTCCCGGGCAGGGAAAGTCCTCGACTTACGACCGGTTGGGTAGTCCTCGACTTACGACCGGTTTAGTCCTCGACTTACGACCGGTTTAGTCCTCGACTTATGGCCGGTTTAGTCCTCGACTTACGACGGTTGGGGTCGCGGCATTAAAAAGGTTGAGAACCACTGGACTGGACAATCATTTATCTGAACTGATATAGGGTCTCTTGCTTGAACAGGGGGTTGGACTAGAAGATCTCTAAGGTCCCTTCCAACTCTATTATTTTATGTTCTATGTTCTAAGCAAATGTTTCCTGTCTGCTTCTTAAAATCTTTTATTGCTGCCATCCAGACAAGGGGGAAAGAGGAAGTACAAGGAAGAATTTGTTCTGCTCTTTAGGATTGACTATTGACAGTAAAGGAAGCAGTGATCAAGAGATATACCTCAGACAAGCATTTGATCGGGCTTGTCGGAGCTGGATTAGAGGATATCCAAAACATTTCCCTCTTCTTTGGCAAGATTTGTGTCATGGAATATAATAAGAAGCTGGATTCCTGGGAGGGAGGGTTGTGTTCCAGAGGAGTAAGAGGCAACTTAGTCTGGATGTTATAAGTGTGAGAGAAAGAGGGTGAGGACAGCCCCTCCCTAATAGTTCCCAGAATATGTTGCAGGTAGTCGGGCCTCAATCTGGCAAGATTTTGTCTATTACAATAAAGAACTCAGCTTAGAAGAATCACCATGTGCCATTCGTGGTTTGGGGCTTGGCAATTTGCTTCCCATACTAACTTGCTTATTAAATTGTAGCAGAAAAGGACACCAGCAGGAACTTCTGGGGGAGGGAAGGGGTAAACAAAAAAGTCAAGATGAACCTG
This sequence comes from Protobothrops mucrosquamatus, assembly GCF_001527695.2. Taxonomy (NCBI): domain Eukaryota; kingdom Metazoa; phylum Chordata; class Lepidosauria; order Squamata; family Viperidae; genus Protobothrops; species Protobothrops mucrosquamatus. The sequence goes on from NW_015388460.1 coordinate 29,420, forward strand.
TTACTTTGGTGAGAAAAATATTTTAATTAACTTTTATTGTGTTTACAGAAACTTTTGATGTATAGTTTAAATTTGGGCATACTTTGTGGGCTTTAAGGACGTTTGTAAATTTCACTGTTTGCTATTTTTACTGGATTCAATCAGTTTTGGCTTGGCTATCAATTATTTAGTGGAAAGATTCAGTGATCTTTTGCAACAATTTATTCACCTTTGCTTGTAAAGATAGTTTCTAGTCACAGTCATTTGTGTATCAGGTTAATGGCTAATGGAAAGTTAGAGACAGTGTAGGAATAGAGTTAAATTTCCCTATTAAAAATGCTTTTTATAGCATCTAAATCTTTAATCATATTGATTGTATTTCCTGCATTATGTTTAAGTTTGAGAATGTCTAGGTTTTAGAAAGGGTAGAATGTAAGAATTATGAGATAAATCAGAATTCTGCAACGAGAGCTGCTCATGGAAGCTTGCAGAGTGATGTGGGTGATGTACAGGTATAGTAT
>NW_015388460.1:30402-47551 GCF_001527695.2 Protobothrops mucrosquamatus
CAGCTGCCAAAAAGGCCAACACAGTGCTAGGCTGCATTAACAGAGGGATAGAATCAAGATCATGTGAAGTATTAATACCACTTTACAATGCCTTGGTAAGGCCACACTTGGAATACTGCATCCAGTTTTGGTCACCACGATGTAAAAAAGATGTTGAGACTCTAGAAAGAGTACAGAGAAGAGCAACAAAGATGATTAGAGATCTGGAGGCTAAAACATATAAGGAACGGTTGCTGGAATTGGGTATGTCTAGTTTAACGAAGAGAAGGACGAGGGGGGACATGATAACAGTGTTCCAATACCCAGGGCTTTTTTTCTCGGAGAAAAGGTGGCGGAACTCAAACCTGGCCACGCCCTCATCAAACCCTAGGACCGCCCCTTTAGAGAACAGGAATGCAAGTAAAATTTGGGAGGGGCTATTTCCGGTGCGGCCGGCCCGGAAAAAGGTGCCGGAACGCGGTTCCGCCGCGTTCCGGCTGAAAAAAAGCCCTGCCAATACCTCAGGGCAAGAAGCAACGGATGGAAACTAATCAAGGAGAGAAGCAACCTAGAACTAAGGAGAAACTTCCTGACAGTTAGAACAATTAACCAGTGGAACAATCTGCCTCCAGAAACGGTGAATGCTCCAACACTGGAAGTTTTTAAGAAGAGACTGACAGCCATTTGTCTGAAATGGTATAGGGTTTCCTGCCTGAGCAGGGGGTTGGACTAGATGACCTCCAACTATTACTGGGGAAAAACTGGAAAATGATGTGCTTACCTTGAGCTTCTGGATAAAAAGCCGGTTATAAACCTAACCTATAAATAAATAAAACAAATTATGGAATCAAAGTTGGAAGGATTCATTTAAGGTTTGAATCCAATCACTGCTCAGTGCAAGAATTTAAATCAGTGTTTCTCAATCCCAGCAACTTTAGAATGCCTGTCCCAAAGATGCTTTTTCATGAGGTAACTGGACTTTCTTGTTTTTCTTTGGAGACATTTCGCTTCTCATCCAAGAAGCTTCTTCAGTTCTGGCTGGATGGTGGGGAATGGAAGGATTTATACTCCTTGCAGACAGCTGGTTATTTGCATTCTTTTAGCGAGTTGTTAAAGCTACCTGGAGGTTTATCTGTGTCTTCAGGGACACCTGAGTGGTGCAAATGGGTGTGGAGCCTTCTTGGAACTGTTGAAAGGACTGTGTTGCAGACTGGAGATAGATGATGTCGGATCCCTCCCCCTCTGTTGGGAGAGGGCTGTTCAGTTTTGACATAGATGGCCTCTTTAACTCTTCTTTAAAACCAGTGGTCCTCTCTGTCCAAAATGTGGACTTTGCTGTCTTCAAAAGAGTGGCCTTTGTCTTTTAAATGCAGATGAACTGTCCAGTTGCCTCGTGAAAAAGCATCTTTGGGATAACTATGACCTGGATGACTCAGAATCTCCACAGACATTTAGAATGCCTGGACTTCAACACCCAGAATTCCCCAGCCAGTATGCTGAGGAATTCTGGGAATTGAAGTCCACACATCCTGAGGTTCTCAGGTTTGAAAAAACCCTGATCTAAATCAAAACATCTTGATCTGGAAACTGAATAGAACCAACTTCTGCTAAAGGATAAAATATTTATGTTCATCATCATTCATTTGTCACTTTTTGCAGGTCATAGAGCTGTTGGAAGGTCACCTCACACAGTATCATCACCCTATGTTCCTTAATTCTGGACTTGTTCCCACACAACTCTTGCCTAACCATTCTGACTTCATAAGCCTCATGGCGGGGCGGGGCGGGGGTGGGGAACCCCTCTTTGCAGAAAACTCTGTAGAAAAAATAAAAATTCTCTCTCCAACCCATCCCTCTTTTCAAATTTCCCCAGAGACCTTATTGATCAAATTTAATTTTGTATTGCAGAAGCATCCCTCGGGAAGATAATAAAGCACTCTTTTCTTAAAGCAGTCAGCGTTCCATTATAAAATTCAACCAGCAAAACCTTTCTGAGTCTTACAGCTCTTGTTTGCAGATTATGACAAACTTAGAGAGCTTCCTGACTGCCAGGTAGGTATGTATGTTTATGGCTGTGCATATTTGCATGCACATTTGTGTTATTTGGAAATCTGCTTGGATAACACACCAGCTGAGCATGCTACAACATTCCATAAGAGATCTCTCAGGATTAGATATTCCATTCCCCCTCCCTCTGCTCCTGCCCCTTACCACCTCCTCCTCCTCCTCCTCCTCCTCCTCCTCCTCCTCCTCCTTCTTCTTCTTGGAATAGTGCTGTAGAGCGCAATGGAGAGTGCTGTAGAACGCAATGGAGCAGTATATAAGTGCTATTGCTTTTACCATATTTTTCACTGATAGGCTAGACATACTTATTTCCCTCAACTATTCCAAGGCCCCAATGCTTTATTTCTAACTTGGCTTTGAAATACATTGCAGGAGTAAAGGATTTTTTTTTTATGGGGTGCCTTTTCATAAATGTCAGTGGCTGCATGATTCTTCATCAGTGACATAGCCCACCTTTTGAACTACATGCCTCATCTCATGCACAACTGATCTAGTGGGAAATCCTGCCTCATTTCCTAGTTTCTCCTCCTCTCCCCTAGTCTGATGATAAATGGTGCCTTTTGAATATTTTCCTATTTGAAAAGAGAACACTTTCAGGAGGGAGGGGAGAGGGAGAGAGAGAGAGATTTACCCTACAGCAACAATAAATCTCATTGTGTTTACAACGGAGGACTGACCAAAAAGAGTTTATTAAATCTATAAAGGGTTTGATGTATACCAAGCTGTTACATAAAGTCAATACTTTGGAAAGCACCAGGCAATAAATATCCTGCGAGGAACAATATTTCTATGAGAGAAGAAGCAATCATATAAAGATTAGAGCACCCATTTCGATAGTGGAAAAAGACATTTCTTCTTTTATTTCCCCTTTAGCTATCTCTGGAACATGTGATAAGAGAAAGGAACCATATGTTCCCACCCAATTGTGCTGTCCAATTTAAAACAAACAAACAAACAAAATATTGATATATTAAACATGGAACATCAATCCCCTGCTCCATTAATAATAATAATAATAATAATAACAACAACAACAACAACAATAATAATAATAATGATGATGATGATGTTGGAAGGAACCTTGGAGGTCATTTGGTCCAACCCCCTGCTCAAGCAGGAAACCCTATACCATTTCAGACAAATGGCTGTCCAGTCTCGTCTTAAAAACTTCCAGTGTTGGAGCATTCACCACCTCTGGAGGCAGGTTGTTCCACTGGTTAATTGTTCTAACTGTCAGGAAGTTTTTCCTTAGTTCTAGGTTGCTTCTCTCCTTGATTAGTTTCCATCCGTTGCTTCTTGTCCTGCCTTCAGGCGATATCCTTTAACATCTTGTTAAAGGATACCAGCAATAGCAAGGACTCTGGCTATCCTCACACAAAATGCTTTACCAAGTTAACAGGGGCATGGAGGAAGGTCAGAAACATAGAACATAGGATAATAGAGTTGGAAGGGACCTTGGGGGTCTTCTAATCCAACACCATGCCAAAGCAAGAGATCCTATACCAGGGGTAGGCAACTTTGGCTCTTTTATGACTTGTGGACTTCAAATCCCAGAATTCCTGAGCCAGCATAGCTTTTGGGATAGCTAGACAAATAGTGTCAAGAATGAAACTTTGGCAGCATAGCTGGCTCAGGAATTCTGGGAGTTGAAGTCCACGAGTCATAAAAGAGCCAAGGTTGCCTACCCCTGTCCTATACCATTCCAGAAAAATGGCTATCCAGTCTCTTCTTGACAACCTCCAGTGATGGAGAAACCTATCCTACAAATATATTCTCTCTTTCCACCCTACAACATAGAATCATAGTGCTGGAAGAGACATTGGAGGTCTTATAGTCAACCCCCCTACTCAAGACAGGAGGCTTACACTATCCTGGTGAAGGGAGTCATCACCCACCCACCCACTCTCCCAGAGAATAAAATATTTTGGGGAATATTTAAAAAGGCAGGATAGAATATTTCCTCTGAAGGAGAAATGGAGGAAAAAAAATCTTAGGCAGAAATCTGAGGAGGCCAGCTTTTAAAAATGCAGATTTGGTAATCCATTCAGGAAGACTGGGCCCATGAAGGCTGGAGCTGATGGGATAAGAAAAAAACAAAGATGCCTAAAATCTACATTCCCCCACCCAAATTCCAAGGACAAGACATGATCTTTAGGACATAAAAGGATGAACCCACCACCATAGAATACCAAAAGGGCACACTCAAGCTCAGGTCAAAGTACATTACACAGGAACAGGCACCTCAAATACAAAGCCCAAAAAAGGTATAAAAACCCACCCACTCTTAACTCCATCTGTTCTGCTGTCCCAGAACCACATGCTGTTGCTGATTCTGCTCATTAATAAACAAGAACCTTCTTTCAAAAGCAGCCTCCATTTTTATTTTCAGCATCTTAGCCTCCATTTTATTTATTCCCGCTTGGAACGGAACCTGATTTTTCTTTCAACACTGGTTAAATGGGTTGTCCAATCTCTTCTTGAAAACCTCCAGTGATGGAGTACCCACAATTTCAAGAGAGTCCAGTTGGCTGCATCTGTGGGATGGAAGCCCCACCACTTTTTTAAAAAAAATATTGTTATTATTTAACAGTTAGTTTATTAATTGATTAGTCTTATGACCATATCAAAAATGCAAAACAAAAATAAAATACAGTATCCAGTTCTAGTCAATAAAAGAAAATACAGCAATAAAATGCATATGTGATAAATACAAAGAATCAACATTCAGGTAAATACATGACCTTTTTAGGGCCCAGGAATCAATTTATGTAGCTGCCCATCTCAACAAGTGACTCTGGGTGGAAAACAAAGTAAAAATAATATTAAGTAACAATGTCAACATAGGTCTTCCATGTTCATCATTCGCTTTGTATTCAGTTAACATTGATTCGGCCTCCATTTGTTCTTGATGCTATTTTTCCTTCTTTTTACAACTCAAACTTCTTAAAAAATATTTCACCCCACTGTACTCAACCTATTTTTGATGTTTTTCCTGAGGCAAATAGAGCATTTCTAATTTATTAATTGCAAAGTCATTTGCAAGCAAATTTAGGTTTTTTTTTCTTGGTTTCATTCTTTCAGAATGAACCAGCAAATCAGATCCTTAAGACTTCCAGTCTTGCAGCCCTCAGTTTTTGCTTTTATATTTTTCTGGTTCCCTTTTTGTTATAAAACAGGCACCCAATGATCATTGCCATAAACACGGTTCTTCTCAGTGTTATGCTCTTTCTTCAGACTGAACCCTCTATAGGTAGTCCTGGAGTTATGACAGTAATTGAGCCTGGCAATTATGATCATAAATTGTGACAGTAGTAAAGCACGTCACCATGTGACCAGACCCAATTTTATGACCTTTTTTGTGATGGTTGTTAAGTGAACATGATGCTCATTAAGTTTATGTTGCAGTCATTAAATGAATATCATGGTCATTAAATGAATGCTGTGGTCATTAAGCAAGCCCATTGTTCACCATGGGGCAGTCTTTATCGGAAACTGGAAATAAATGCCAGTTTCCAGCAAAGCTATCATGAACTGTAGTCATGTGACCTGAGGCATTGCAAACAGTCTAAAATGTGGTCATGTAACCTGGGGATAGGGGGCAGAGATCAGAGGTTTGAAATCCAATCTTAAGTAGCTTTTGGGATAGCTAGACAGATAGTATCAAGAATGAAACTTTGGCAGCTATGTGATTTTTCATTTTAATTTGCCATTGAAGTAAGTGGTGGTGGGGAGGTATTGCTTTAGAATGAATTACATGGAGAAACAAAACCTTTACGATTCCGCTGAAGACCTTGAGAGCCTGCAACCTTTCCAAGGACACTGCAGCAGATGTGGAGAGGAAGCAGACGGTTCCCATAACAAGGTGAAATTGTTTACATGGATTACGTGAGAGGTTGGGGGGTTTGACCAGAGAAATTATTGTTTAATTCTATGAACTGATGTCTGGAAACCTCAGAGTTAATTTTGCTTTGACATTATTCAATAAACAGTAAGATTTTTGGAAACGGAATGAACCTAGAGTTTTATTTGGATTCTCGAGCTGGATGTTGACAAATAGTTATAACAGATAGTAGATCTCTCATAACTATGAACTGTGCGATCAGTCCTAGATTGAGGACTGCCTGTACCATCAAAGGCCCCGTTCTCTATTTGTGGTCTTGTAGTCCTCTCTTCAACTTTGTCAAATTGTACTATGCAACCCTCCCCACTACACATCCAAACGTTGCTCATTTGTCTTCCTTTGGTGGAGTTTTTAAGGCCTATCTGACAAAATCTGGACTGACAGGAAAACACTGTTTCATTTCTTGCCCGTGTACAACCGCTTTCTAAATTAGAAGGCGAGATTAAGATTGATGGCAATGACAGAATGGCGCCATCAAGCAGCAGGCAGCCATCCTCTCTTGTTGACAGAACATGTCAGCTGTGTATGCTAGCTGAGAAATGAACTAGATGTTCCAAGCTGTAGCCTCATTCTTGCAAAGATTTATCTAATTAGAAGGAAAGAAAAGAGTAGGCAAGGGGTGAATAACTCTGAGAGGTGATGTCTTCCTGAGGAAATTGCTTTTGTAATAAATAAATAAATAAATAAATAAATAAATAAATAAATAAATAAATAAATAAATAAATAAGTAAGTAAGTAAGTAAGTAAGTAAGTAAGTAAGTAAGTAAGTAAATAAATAAATAAATAAATAAATAAATAAATAAATAAATAAATAAGAGCTGATGTCAGTTACAAAGTGACTAATAATCCTATGGCAGGGATCTTCAAACTTGGCCCTTTTATGATTTGTGGACTTCAACTTCCAGAATTCCTCAGCCAGCGTGCCTGGCTGAGGAATTCTGGGAGTTGAAGTCCACAAGTCATAAAAGGGCCAAGTTTGAAGACCCCTGTCCTATGGCAAATCACCCTAAGTTTTCTTTGGTGGTGCAATGTGCAACATTTTTTTCCCTTGATCTCCCAAAGTTTGCTTAGGATATGGTAAATCTAAGGGTATTGATCCTATAGAACAGTGGTTCTCAACCTGTGGGTCGGGACCCCATTTGGGGTCGATCGACCATTTCACGGGGGTCGCCAAGCAAGGCTGTCCGCCATTTTTTTTGTCCACCATTTTTTTTGTCCGCCATTTTTTTCCCCTTTTCCAGCGGGTGCCTTACCTCCCTTGGGTTGGGCCAGCTGGTGGTCGGCCTGCTCCGTCTCTGCCGCTTGCCAGCTATGCCTCGGCTGGTGCAGGGGGCGGACCCACGCATGCGTGGCGCTCCAGGGCAGGGAAAGTCCTCGACTTACGACCGGTTGGGTAGTCCTTGACTTATGACCAGTTTAGTCCTTGACTTATGACCGGTTTAGTCCTCGACTTACGACCAGTTGGGGTCACGGCATTAAAAAGGTTGAGAACCACTGCTATAGAACTTCTGACCTCCTTACCACAAGGGGCAGTAGACTGTAGAGAAAAAAGTTAAGGATTTACTCTTCTTTATCTAGCTCTTTCTCTGAGATAGCATTTCCCAATCTTTGCCACTTTCAGATGTGTGGACTTCAATTCCCAGAATTTCCCAGCCAGCAAAGCTGGCTGGGGAATTTTGGGAGCTGAAGTCCACTCATCTGAAATTGATCAAGGTTGGGAACTGCAGCTCTAAAAGACAGCTAATCTGGTGATTGTGTAGGTCATTATATCTGGAGAGGCACAGTAGATTCCAGATTCATAAACAATTCAGGTGGTTAAAAGGTTTTTCCCTAGAACTCTCAATTAAGACCCTCTCAAGTATTTCAAATCTCAGCGCTCCAGGCATAGAGCCTTGGGGAAGGGATAGTATGCAAGCCAATTAAATTAAATTATCAATCAGTCAGTAGGCTTTGCTTGTCTCCATATTCAAGCCATATGAAAAGAAAAAGGAGACTCAAATGTCTTTGGTTGTAAAGGCACTGAAGCTCAAAGAGGATTCATCAGAGCAGTGTTTCTCAACCTCGGGCCCTTTAAGATGGCTGGACTTCAACTCCCAGCATTCCCCCAGCGAGTATTCCCAGGGGGAATTCTGGGAGTTGACGCCAAGCCATCTCAAAGAGGCTGAGGTTGAGAAATATTGCATCAGTGGAACAGGCAAAAATCTCTTTTCCCACTTGCCTAAGATTTTAAATGTTAATCTCCTCTGTTTATTTTATTCTCCTGGCTTATCAGCATCGTGTTCATCTTTTAGAAGAACAGAATATTATTATACAGTCACTACACAGATTTCAGTTCATCCGTTTTTAATTAAATATGAATGGAAAATTCTTTCCCCATCTGCTTTCGATGAGTAGTCTAGCGACAAGGAAAAGAGGAATGCTGTTTTATTCCAAAAGAAACAAATACAGAAATATAACATAATTCAATTTTTTTCCTCTCTAGTAGAAGAAAACCTGCACTCTTGCTGAAGATCTCATGGGCATTTTGATCACATTTGATTGGTTTTTAAAAATGTCATTATTTTCATCATCTTTATAAAGATGTTATGTTATTTTAATAACATTTTTATCCCAAAATCCAAACCAAGACAGCCAAGGGTATCCTCAACTGTCTACATTGGCTAAATACATTTAGGCAGGAAAAATCAAAGCTACAAGTACAGATTAGCAAGACCTGGCTTAAAAACAGTAACTATGAGAGGAACCTTGGAGTCCTAGTGGACGATAACTTGACTATGACCTAGCAGTGTGCAGCAGCAGCCAAAAAAGCTAATACAATCCTGGGTTGTATAAACAGAGGCATAGAATCAAGCTCACACAAAGTATTAGTACCACTTTATAAAGCCCTAGTAAGACCACACCTGGAATACTGCAGCCAATTTTGGTCACCATAATAGAAAAAAGATATTGAGAGTTTGGAAAAAATTCAGAGAAGAGTAACTAAGATGATCAAAGGCCTAGAGACTAAAACATATGAAGAACGGCTGCAGGACTTGAGTCGGGCTAGTTTAAAGAAAAGAAGAAACAGGGGAGACATGATAGTAGTGTTCGAGTATTTGAGGGGTTGCCACAAAGAAGAGAAGGTCATGTTATTCTCCAAAGCACCAGAGGGCAGGACAAAAAACAATGGTTGGAAACTGATCAAAGAGAGAAGCAACCTGGAATTAAGGAGAAACTTTCTGACAATGAGGACAATTCACCAGTGGAACAGCTTGCCTCCAGAAATCGTGGTCGCTCCATCACTGGAGATTTTTAAGAAGAGGCTAGACAGTCACTTGTCTGAGATGGTATAGGTTCTCCTGCTTGAGCGGGGGGCTGGACTAGAAGACCTCCAAGGTCCCTTCCAGCTCTATTCTATTCTAGTTGTAAGTCAAGTACAATCTGTACTCGATGTCATTGTGCCATGTCTCTGTCTCTCTGTCTCTGTCTCTGTCTCTCTCTCTCTCTCGTCCTTCCTTCCTTCCTTCTATTGAAAGTAAAGTCTTCATCCTGGTTCATCCAAGCCGGGAATAAATAAGCAACATGGCGACTGCTTTGGGAAGATGGTTACAGTTTATTGAAGAAGCAGAAAGATGGTTCTTGCAGGAAAGAGCAGAGGAGAGAAGGGCTGAGCACATGGGCAAATGGTTTTTATACTCTCTCTAGTCTTTTGTTTGGAAGTTTCCTGTTCCTGTGGCATGAACTTTGAGGCTATTTCTTGTGTCACATATTCTGACCTGAGCCTAGGTGTGCCTCTCTGGTATACTTGATGGTAATGGATTAGTCCTATTATGTCCTAAAAGTCATATCCTGCTTCCCTGGGGCTGAGCTAATGACTTAGAGTTTGGGTGAGGTATGCAGATTTTCTCTTTGTCTTCTTGTGTTCTCTGGCTCCAACTTTCTGATGGTTTTACATCTGCATTTGTATAGGGCTGGCTCCTGCTTGGGGCAAAGACATTTGAGGCCAGGATTGGTTTCTGGTTTTAAAAATCCTTTTGAGGAAAAATATATTTTTCTGCCCTTTTTAATATTTCCTTCTCTAGGCTAACTTCCCTCAATTCCTTCCTTCCTTCCTTCCTTCCTTCCTTCCTTCCTTCCTTCCTTCCTTCCTTCCTTCCTTCCTTCCTCCCTCCCTCCCTCCCTCCCTCTCTCCCTCCCGTGCCCATACACAGACATGCACACACCTCTAGAATTTCTTAACCTTGACAACTTCGACTCTCAGAATTCTATGCTGGCTGGGAATTGAGTCCACACATCTTAAAGTTGCCAAGTTTGAGGAACACTGCTTTAGCAGCAATCTCCTCCGTTTAGAAATGCTGAAGTGAAGAATTTTTCTCGACCAAAATATGAAGAGGAAGTAGTTATTTGTGGAACTCCTTGTTTCATTATTAAATACAGCATTTATATACTGAACCACTCAAATGATTCTGCAACTTAAGACCATGAATTAAAACAAGTAAGCATTCAGAGGCAGTGAGTGATAAGGCCAAATGCCACATAAACATTGTGTGAAAGCTCAGATCCTAATCAGATCAATCTTTCCAAACAGAAAAGCCAAGGAAAGTCTCGTAGTACAACGGGCTGTCTTGTTTTGATTGACAATCAGCAGATGGCACTGTCGCCTAGACCACATTTTTGGAAAACTGCTTTATGGTGACAGGATTTTGCTCAGTTCCAAACAAAAGAAATGAAGAGAATGGCATTGCCAAAGAATTGGCTGCTTAGCTTAAATGGACCACTGAAATTTACTTAGACATATGATTGGTTCACCCAATACAGGTAGTCCTTGACTTACAATAGTTCATTTAGTGACCATTCAAATTTGCAATGGTACTGAAAAAGGTGACTTATGACCATTTTTCACACTTACGACCATTGCAGCATCCCCATGGTCACATGATCCAAATGTAGACACCTGGCAACTGCTTCATATTTATGATGATTGCAGTGTTCCCGGGGATCACGTGATCCCCTTTTGTGACCTTTTGACAAGCAAAGTCAAGGGGGAAGACCCAGATTCACTTAACAGCTGTGTTACTAACTTAACAATTGCAGTGATTCACTTAACAACCGTTGGAAAAATGGGCCAAATTGGGGCAAAATTCACTTCGCAAATATCTTACTTAGCAACAGAACTTTTGGCCTCAATTGTGGTTGTAAGCCGACGACTACCTGTATACTTAACCAGGTCATCTAAAAGGCTCAGTTGTGTCATTCACAGTACAGATAAACATTGATTAGTGCTAATCATGGTTACATTTCTTAGCAGCTTGGCATTTTTTGCGCAACTCAGCCGTCTTAAGTTTCATTGTATTGCACAAACCCAGAAAATGAGTTAATTTAGCCACACTTAAGCATATGTTTTCCCCTCATTTATTTTATTTAGTTTTTATACTTCCACACTCTTCAAACATTCATGGTAATGCATAGTTAAAATCTTGGTTTTTTTTTCCATCCATAGAGGGTCAACTTATTTTCCAAAGCACCAGAAGGCAGGACAAGTTACAATGGATGGAAACTAATCAAGGAGTGAAGCAACCTGGAATTAAGAAGAAACTTCCTAACAGTGAGAACAATTAATCAGTGGAACAACCTGCCTCCAGAAGTTGTGGGTGCTCCAACAAGAAGAGATTGGATAGCCATTTGTCCAGAATGGGTATAGAGCAGGGGTGTCAAACTGCGGGCCCACGGGCTGGTTTCAGCATACCGGAGCCGCGCCCATCCCATTGCCGGCAATGGCGAAAAAGCTCCGATACGTTGCACGACATCACGTGACGTCGCGAGTTTGACATGTCTGGTATAGAGTCTTTTGCTTGAGCAGGGGGTTGGACTAGAAGACCTCCAATATCCCTTCCAAATCTATTATTCTATATTCTGTATATCTTTACCTTCTTGCAAGTGCCCCTGCTTGGGGTAACTACCTGTATTTCTTCTTCCTTGAAAGCATCATGGCGTGATGTCTATGAAGACTCTCACTCATCCGTGTCATGGTTAGCCCAAAGGTGTCTTTTTCTCTCTTTGAAGACGTTTCACTTCTCATCCAAAAAGCTTCTTCAGCTTTGCCTGGATGGTGGGGAATGGAAGGTTTTATACTCCTTGCAGACAGCTGGTCATTTGCATTCTTTTAGAGAGTCCTTGAGGCCATCTGGAGGCTTATCTGTGTCTTCAGGCTCACGTGAGTAGTGCAAAGGGGTGTGGAGCCTTCTTGGAACTGCTGAAAGGAATTGTCTCGGTTCCTGCTTGAAGAACAGGGGGCAGCTGTGGCTAGAGAGGCTTTTGCACAGATTCATCTTTTGCAACAATTTCCCCAGCTTTTAATTCACTTAAAAATATTTTATTGTTTTTCTATCATTACAATTTATCTGTGCTTAACAAACAACATATCTAGGTTACTTTTGCCTAGTCATAAATTAAGTTCTTACTCTCTATCCCAGGCCTTTTCAACCTTTTCACCCATTGTACCACTTTTAGGATATGGCAACATCCGAGTACCACCAGTCGCCTAGCAAGGTATTAAAAACTTGATGACCAAAAAAAAAAAAAAAAGGAAAAAAAAGTGATAAAGTACAGGTAGTCCTCGACTTACAATAGTTCGCTCAGTGACTGTTCGAAGTAACAATGGCACTGAAAAAAGTGCCTCCTAAGCCACAGCCGAGCAAGACACCTGCCTGCCCACCCGGTGGCGCTCTTCCTCGTGTCCGAGGTTTTCATTGTTGTGAGCATTTCTGTTGAGGATTGGCAGTGGGGGTGGGGTGGGGGGTGTTTGGTTTTTATTCCCCCCGTCTGCTGGGTGGTTGCAGCAGGTTTTGGTCACTTCACATGACCCTGGGACACTGTGACCGTCATAAATATGAATCAGTTGCCAAGCATCTGAATGGAAATCACAAGACCCTGGAGATGCTGCAACATTCCAGCTGATCGGCGCTTCTTCTGGGCTCAGCAGAAGCACCAGGATCAGCGCCGAGCTCCAGCTGGAGCCTGGCGCTGATCCTGGTGCTTCCGCTGAGCCCTGACAGCCCTGCAGCTCCAGCCGTCTCTCGCTCAGGCTTGTGCGGTGCTGCCACTGGTTCAGCTCATTCCCCTCCCCCGCTACCACTTTTCTAGGATGGTCACGTACCACCTGCCAGGTGCCAATGTACCACAGGTGGTACCCATACCACTGGTTGAAAAGCCCTGCTCTATCCTGCTTTTCCAACCATTGGCAAAATAAATTCCATGTCTGAAAGAATACTGTGTCTTCTTTTTCTTTGATTCTCAATGTTCGTCTATCCATTTCCCAGCTTTTAATTCACCTTTGATGTTGAATGTTAACTATCCTTGCCCATTATTTATAAATTTTGTATACAGTTTTCATCTTTTAATATTTTATTTGTATCCCACCTAGAGCCCTTCCCTGAGGGAGATAGGTGGTTTCTAAATTTGACCAATGAATACATAAAATAAAATATGGATTACTATAACGCACTTTACATAGGGCTGCCTTTAAAGCGGGGCTTTTCAACCAGTGGTACGGGTACCACCTGTGGTACATTAGCACCTGGCAGGTGGTACGCGACCATTCTAGAAAAGTAGCGGGGGAGCTGAACCGGTGTCAGCACCGCACAAGCCTGAGCAAGAGAGGGCTGGAGCTGCAGGGCTTTCAGGGATCAGCGGAAGCGCCAGGATCAGTGCCACTTTCCAGCTGATCGGTGCTTCTTCGGGGCTGTCAGGGCTCCGTGGAAGCGCCAGGCTCCAGCTGGAGCTCGGTGCTGATCCTGATGCTTCTGCTGAGCCCTGAAGAAGCACCAATCAGCTGGAAAGCAGCACTGATCCTGGCGCTTCTGCTGAGCCCAGAAGAAGCGCCGATCAGCTGGAATGTTGCAGCATCTCCAGGGTCTTGTGATTTACATTCAGATGCTTGGCAAGTGATTCACAGTGTCCCAGGGTCATGTGAAGTGACCAAAACCTGCTGCAACCACCCAGCAGACGGGGGGAATAAAAACCAAACACCCACCCTACCCCACCCCCGCTGCCAATCCTCAACAGAAATGCTCACAACAATGGAAACCTCGGACAGGAGGAAGAGCGCGGCCAGGTGGGCAGGCAGGTGTCCTGCTCGGCTGTGGCTTGGAGGGCACTTTTTTAGGTGCCATTGTAACTTTGAATAGTCACTAAACAAACTGTTGTAAGTCGAGGACTACCTGTACTTTATCACTTTGTCCTTTTTGACACCTTGCTAGGCAACTGGTGGTACTCGGATGTTGCCATATCCTAAAAGTGGTACAATGGGTGAAAAGGTTGAAAAGCCCTGCTTTAAAGGACACTTGGAAGCTCCAATCTTGGGTGTTTAATTATGTTCATCTATCACCACTTCTCTGTGAGCTGCCTCTCCCAGTTGACTTCTGAGTGCATCTCAAGGTGCTGTTTATCATGTATGACTGCAACAAAACATTTCCAATCACTTTTTTAGCCCCTATTTATACGGAGATATTGAAAATTCAAAAAGGCGCACAAGCACCACTGTTTAGAAATCTATCAGAATTGTTCAGTGTTACCCTTAGCCCTATCATTAGAGACTGGCCTCTAAAAGCTCCTGCTTTTTAATAGTACTTGTGACTCTGAAAAAGTGCTATTAGTCTCTGCCTGATTCTTAGTCTAGTTGCAAAATGAATTACCCTATGCCAGGCTTCTGTGTTTCAAGTGTTTGGTGCTTTGTAAATGGTTTTGGATTGGACTTTGAAGAAGCTGAATAGGAGAAGTATTGACGCTTTGAATTTTGGTGTTGGAGTGCCAAGGAAATAAACCAATGACTCATTGAATAAATCAACACAGAATTACCCCTTGAAGGATAAATGAGCAGCCTCGAATTATCCTATTTCTGAAACATTATGTCCAAAATATGCAATGACTTTAAAGAAGGAGCGAAGGAAGAGTCTTGATGCCTTTGAACCGGGAGAAGATCTCCGAGAATAACATGGACAGCCAGAAGAACAAATGTATGAATCATCAAACAGATCAATTTGTACTCACTCAAGGCACAAACGATGAGGCTCAAATTATTCTATTTTGGATACATTATGTGAAGGCTCAGCTCTCTGGAGAAGGTGCTGATGCTGGAAAAGATGGAAGGAAAGGGAAAAAAAAGAGGACAACCAGCAGCAAAGTGGGTGGACTCAGTTACAGAGGTTATGAATGCACTATTGGAAGACCATGCACTCTGCAAATATTCTGATACATAATGCCCGGTTACTTGATTGTGTCGTATGCTGTTCCTGACTGCATCTTACACCCTGCCATTATGTGCTAGGTTGTCTCTAAGGTCTCTCTGCATAGTCTACACTTTGGATCACCTCTATTATGGTAGATCTCTACTTCTATGGATCTGGTGCTTAGTGCCTGTTCTTGTGCTGCTATGTTCAGTGCTTAGACCAGCATTGGTAGCATTGCCCAATGTCTGCCACCTCAGCTATATGCCAATGGTACATCCCATGCAGGGTCTCTATATATTGATGTCTTAATTATGGTTTCCCTCCTCTCTTCTCTTCTCTTCTCTCTCCTCTCCTCTCCTCTCCTCTCCTCTCCTTTCCTCCTCCCCTCCCCTCCCCTCCCCTCCCCTCTCCTCTCCTCTCCTCTCTTTCCCTTTCCCTCCCTGTCCCCCTCCCTTCATATCCAATTCTTTTTTAAAAAAGGAAGAAAACAAAGAAAATGACCTTTCTTCACTTAATTTCACTGTGGATTACCTATTTTTAGGATGAACATTGGAACAAAACCTAAGAACAAAGCAAAAGCCATTGCACATTGCTAAACTGCTGTTACTGACAATTAAGAACGTTTTTCTTAATGTGTTTGGAAAGGGGGTGGGTGGGGGGGCGGGAAGCTGGCCTGTGAATTTTAAGTAGCAAAATGAAAACAAGTTGGCTGTTGCTAGGAAAATTCAGGTTTTCTTTGCCCCATCTTTTTTGACTTGAATTCCTATAACTTTGAAATCCTATTGCAAGATCATTTTTTAAAAAAATAGTTCCGATAGTGCAGGGTGCGTATCTTGCTCAAGTTTCCAGCTACTTTCTGAAACAATAATAAAAAAAACTGAATATGAATGAAGCCAGAACAAAAAAAACCCTTATGTCTTTTTTTTTTTTTGGTATTTGTTTGTGTGAAACTAGGCAGGTTTCAGGTGCACAGAGGATTGATTGTTCCTGCAAGTTCATTTCGTTCTATTTAAAAATATTTTACGGTGACAGCCATTTGTGGTTTTTCCAAAATAGTCAATGCCAAAATCCAAATTGAATGGGGCACATTAACATAGAAAATGCTTTTAATTCCTTCCTTCCTTCCTTCCTTCCTTCCTTCCTTCCTTCCTTCCTTCCTTCCTTCCTTCCTTCCTTCCGACACATTTTTTTCTTTTGCTTGCCATAGCTTTAGTGCCCAGAAAATAAATCTAATGATCCTTTTCACAACTGAGAATGGGAACTGGGACTACTGATTAGATCCAAATTAAAGCAACTGTCCACAACTTTCAGAAAACAGTTTTATGTCTTGATGTGATGTACTGGTACAGGAAAAACCTTCAGAAGTGGAAGAAATACTGCCTAGGGCATGGGTAGGCAACCTTTGCTCTTTTATGACTCGTGGACTTCAACTCCCAGAATTCCTTTTTTTTTTTTTTTCCAAATTTTTTTTTATTATTTTCCATCATAAAAAAAAAAACAATCACAAGCATAATAAACACAATAACAAGTACAAACCCCCCATCCCCCCCCGGACTTCCCAAACCTAATCCCAGGATAATATTCATATATGAGTAAACAAATACTAATATCCCTAACTCCACAAAATATCTTAATCTACAAAAAAGATAGAAAGAATAAACAAAAATAAAAAAAAATCTAAAAACCTAAGTTATATTCTACCACTCCATGCTTCTTTTGAATATAAACAATCCATCTTCTCCATATTGATAAAAATTGTTCATTTGAATGATTCTTCAAATTTATTTATTTATTTATTTATTTTTATTTATTTAATTTAATTTATATGCCGCCCTTCTCCCGACAGGGACTCAGGGCGGCGCACAACATATTTAAAACCAGAACATATATACAATCCCCCCCTTAAAACCGAATTAAACCGAATTTTAATGTTGCGTCTTCCGAATATTTAAAACCCAATATAAAATCCACCCTAGGTCAGGTCCGCTTGCTGGAAGAG
>NW_015388460.1:49865-55426 GCF_001527695.2 Protobothrops mucrosquamatus
CAAGATACGAAACTTTCAATCTCCAGTCTTCCATTGTAGGCAGAATTGGGCTCTTCCAATTTTGGGCTATCAACAAACGGGCAGCAGTTAAACAATAAAGCATCAAATTAGTTTCTTTTACATCTAAATCTTGCACAATACCTAAAAGAAACAACTGTGGAAGAAAAATAATCCTTTTTTAAAAAATTTGCTGTAAGTTCCACCACAATTGTAAACTCCCAGAATTCCTGAGCCAGCATGGCTCAGCATGGAAACTTCTCCATTTCTCCTCAGCATGGCTGGCTCAGGAATTCTGGGAGTTGAAGTCCACGAGTCATAAAAGAGCCAAGGTTGCCTACCCCTGGCCTAGGGAATGGTCAGATAAGCGAAGACATATCCTGCAGCTACATAATAGGCGGAGAAAGTCGCTCAGAAGGGATACTCCCTAACTTCTTAGGCTGTAAAGGAGACAATGGGAGATTTGTACTTTCAGACTTGCAAGATTCTGTTAATATAGCCTTACAATAAAGTAGAATGAAATCCTGGTCAATATTTTAAGTTAGTACCACCTTGGTAAGACCACACTTGGAATATTGCATTCAGTTTTGGTCGCCACAATATAAAAAAGATGTTGAGACACTAGAAAGTGTGCAGAGAAGAGCAACAAAGATGATTAGGGGGCTGGAGGCTAAAACATATAAAGAACAGTTGCAGGAACTGAGTATGTCTAGTTTAATGAGAAGAATGACCGGGGGTGACATAATAGCAGTCTTCTAATATCTCAGGGGTTGCCACAAAGAAAAGGGGGTCAACCTATTCTCCAAAGTACCTGAAGGCATGACAAGAATCAATGGATAGAAACTAATCAAGGAGAGAGCTATCCTAAGGAGAAATTTCTTGACAATGTGAACAATTAATCAGAGGACCGTCTTGCCTCCAGAAGTTGTGAATGCTCCAACGCTGGAAGTTTTTAAGAAGAGATTGGACAACCATTTGTCTGAAATGGTATAGGGTTGTTTCCTGCTTGAGCAGGGGGTTGGACTAGAAGACCTCCAAGATCCTTCCCAATTGTTATTCTGTTATTTTCTGCTGGTCTACCTGGCAAGGCTGATGTAATAAGAGAGGAACATCCAGTTAAGATAAAAGCCAAGAAAATGTTGGATTAAAGACAAATAAGACAAGACACAGAGCTGGACCAAAATTCATTATCACCATCCCTTATTCCAGTGTAAGATGTTGATCCTTGAGGAAGGAGAGAACAAAAAAAAAAAAAATGATGGAAGAGTCTCATAATGGATCGTGTTAAACAGCATTAAAACGGGCTTAAAGAGGGCTTTTCAATCCCAAGGTGCAGTTTTTGTTTAATTTCTCATTTACACCCTTTCCTCTTATTGATCAAATGGCAAGATGATATCCTGGCTTTACTACTAGACATCCTGGGAGTTCAGACTGGACCTGAACAGATCAGTGCTACTGACTTATCCTCTGGTTGCTAAGGAAACTGAGTTTGTACAAATGGGCTAAGCCAAACATGATGCTTTTCACACTCAGCCTGTTGGAACAAATCCGTAAAGCAGAATTCTGCAAAGAAGAAGGAGGAGGAAGAGAAACAAAAACATAGTTAACTCCCTAACAAGAAGAAGATGCATGAGCTTTGGCATCCTGGCTCCCATCAGTATTCCATTCCTCTGTATTTTCTGTTTTGTTTTTTTTTAGTTTTTCAGGTTTTGTTTGAATAGAATGCAGCATGGTACAGTTGTCAAGAGACCATATTCCTACTGCAGAGACCCTGTTCAAGGCCATCTCAGCTATACAACTGCAGTGGTCAAGTTAGTGACATGATTGTTAAGTGAATCTGGTTTTCCCATTGACTTTGCTTGTCAAAAGGTTGAAAAAGGGGATCACATGATCCTGGGATACTGTAACCATCATAAATATGAGTCAGTTGCCAAGCATCCAAATTTTGATCACATGACCACAGGGATGCTGCAATGCTCATAAGTGTGAAAAATAGACATGTCACTTTTTTCAGTGCCATTGTAACAGTCACTCAACGACTGCTCAACAGCAGTAACTGTGAGAGGGATCTTGGAGTCCTAGTGGACAATCACTTAAATATGAGCCAGCAGTGTGCTGCAGCTGCCAAAAAAGCCAACACATTTCTAGGCTGCATTAACAGAGGGATAGAATCCAGATCACGTGAAGTATTAATACCACTTTACAATGCCTTGGTAAGGCCACGCTTGGAATACTGCATCCAGTTTTGGTCACCGCGATGTAAAAAAGATGTTGAGACTCTAGAAAGAGTACAGAGAAGAGCAACAAAGATGACAAGGGGTCCGCAGTCTAAACCATAGGATGACTGGCTAAAGGAACTAGATATGTTTAGGCTAATGAGAAGAAGGCTTAGAGGTTACATGTTAGCCATCTTCCAATCCTTGAGGTGCTGTCACAGGGAAGAGGACAGCAATTTATTTTCCATAGAACCTGAGGGCAGGACAATAAGCATTGGGTGGAAGCTCATCAGAGGGAGATCCATCCTGGAAATAAGGAGAAATTTCCTGTCAGTGAGAAGAATGAATCAATGAAACAGCTTCCTGGAGTTGTGGGCACTCTATCTCTGGAGGCTTTCAAGAAAAGATTGGACAACCATTTGTCTAGGACAAGGGTCTTCAAACTTGGCCCTTTTATGAGTTAAAGTCCACAAGTCATAAAAGGGCCACGTTTGAAGACCTCTGGTCTAGGAGGTTGTACTACAAGACCTCCAAAGTCCCTTCCAGCCCTCTGACTCTATGACTTTGGGCCATTCATTTTATCTTGTTCAGCTTAATCTACCCTGACAAGATTATGGTTGTGAGACCGATATGGAGGGAAGGGTGCTATGTGTGCCATTGGAGGAAAGGCAGAAATACATATGGTGAATTTAGTGAATTAGGAATCTGCCACACATTTTAGTTACAGGAAAGTTGATTTAGGGAGACCACTTCAAGAAACTGCTGATATTAAGTGCTCCTGATGCCTGATCAGCCATGCTGAAGATCTACTGTACATTATTGAGCAAGGAATTCAGTTTGGGTGGCCTACAATTTCCACACTCCCCACTCACCCACCCTTCCCATAATTATACTGGTAATCCTCAACTTACAACAGTTCATTTAGTGACTGTTCAGAGTTACAATGGCACTGAAAAATGTGACTTATGACCGTTTTTCACACGACATTTGTAGCATCCCCACGATCATGTGATCAAAATTCAGATGCTTGGCAGCTGGTTCATATTTATGACCGTTGCTGTGTCCCAAGGTCATATGATCACCTTTTGCAACTTTCTAACCAGCAAAACCAATAGGGAATCTGACTGGATGGTGGAAGCTGAAGAAGCTTCTTGGATGAGAAGCAAAATGTCTTCAAAGAAAAACAAGAAAGTCCAGTTGCCTTGTGAAAAAGCATTTTTGGGAAAACTATGACTTGGATGACTGAGAATCTCCATAGATATCAAGGACTGCCTGTATACTGCATAGTTGGTTTAATAAAACTCTGGAAGGGAAAAAAAAGAAAAAAATTAGAGATGACGGTTTACATAGTGACATTGAATACTGAATTCTCTGAGGCTGGCATGTATTTTAGGCTATCTGGAAGGACATTGATCCTCATATTTGTAGATCAGCATGCGGCAAGAATCTTGCTGTAATCATAGCTGCAAAGGGACATATTTCAATTTGTTCTGTGCTCCATTATTTTTCTTACGCTTCGGTCAACTTTGTTCTATTTTTGCATCCATCTGAATTTTTCTGATGTTCATATAAAATTCACAGGCGTTTCCATTTACCTCTCTCTCTTGTGATATATGCCCTTTTTTGACGGTGTCCTTTCCTTAAGACCTGCGTTTTGGAAAATATGTCATCGGTAATATGAGAGTTATGTACGTTTTCTCTTGGACTTATCTGCAGAATTTTATGCACACTTTGATCTCTGATGCACAGCTTTGTATGACTCTTTTTGACAGCCTGCACTAAGGGAAGGGCATTTACTGTCCTTGAAGTACTTCTGAACTACATAGCTCTTTATTGGTTAACCGTCGGCAGTGCTGGTTGGACGGATAAAAAATGAAGCCCAGCAAATCTGCATGGTCATTTCAAAGCCTCTGAGATTAATCTCAAAGACAGAACCTTAAAGTTGGAAGTGGCATTTAGTCAACAAATCTACTTCCTGTTTAGGGCACGAATCTAAATTAAAGCATCCCAGATGGATGGCTGCCTGTCTTCCACCTGAACACATCCAATGAAAGGGTTCCACCACCTTTCTAGTCAAGTTCTCCAAACTTGACAACTTTAAGACTTGTAGACTTCAACTCCCAGAATTCCTCAGCCAGCATGGTCCCTTCCAACTATTCTATTCTGTTCTGTTCTAGACCCCACCTCCTCTCTCTGCATATTCTGCCCTTTTCTTCTTCATCTTTTTAATTGTAAATTCTTGTGGTTCGTCACAGCCAGATGTTCAGATTGGCTTTGGCATTTTTATCCACCTATCGAGTGTTTCCCATGGAACTGGGATAGGCAGATGTGGATGTTTGGTGTATGAGTTTTTATTGCTTCAATATTTTGTTGGCTTTTAATGTTATAAGCTGCCAAGATTCGCCTCTAAGTGAGATGGGCAGCAGAAAAGTCTAACACAAAATACAATTAAAATTAACAACAATTAAATAAAGGTTTGTAATATGCCACTCTGAAGTATTGCAAGATGTGCACATTTTCACATTATGGAGGATTCTGCAACACTGATCTGAGAGACTTAGCAAAACAGCACTCGCTTGCTTGTTTACTCCCTTCCTTTCTTGCTTGGCTAGCAATAACATAGAACACTAGAGTTGATGCCACTGGAGAAACAGAATTATCAAGCAATCTTCTAGTCCTCATGTTCTTAGTCTTATTTTTTTGCCTCTTCCACAGGCACATGTTACCTTAATGAAACTAGCTGCTTGGTAGGGCAAAATGTGATTGTACTCTCAAAAGAACATTAGCCTGGGGACTTCCAGTCAATTTATTTTTCATGCCTAAGAAGTGAACCGAATGACTGGCCAATTTTCTACAAAAAAATATTGTATAATTCAAATTACTCTGGGAATGTAAAATACATTTCAGACCCGCTGAATGACTTTAGATAAATGTTAAAACTTTCCATATATTTATTTCCATTCCTACTTGCTGCAGCAAAATGTGCAGTACAGGTGGTCCTCGCTCATGATCACTCATTCACCAGCTGTTTGAACTTACGACAGTGCTGAGCCAATGCGACTTATGATTGGACCTTGTACTTTATTTATTTATTTATTTATTTTATTTAATTTATATGCCGCCCTTCTCCCTGCGGGACTCAGGGCGGCGCACAACATATTTAAAACCAAAACATATATACAATCCCCCCCTATAAAACCGAATTAAACCAAATTTTAAAGTTGTGTCTTCCAAATTCCTAAAAATGAACCCAGTATAAAATCCTCCCTAGGTCAGGTCCGCTTGCTGAAAGAGCCATGTCTTGAGGGCGCGACGGAAGGTAAGGAGATCCGGAATCATCCGAATCTC
>NW_015388460.1:55825-70306 GCF_001527695.2 Protobothrops mucrosquamatus
CTTCTTCTTCTTCTTCTTCTTCTTCTTCTTCTTCTTCTTCTTCTTCTTCTTCTTCTTCTTCTTCTTCTTCTTCTTCTTCTTCTTCTTCTTCTTCTTCTTCTTCTTCTTCTTCTTCTTCTTCTTCTTCTTCTTCTTCTTCTTCTTCTTCTTCTTCTTCTTCTTCTTCTTCTTCTTCTTCTTCTTCTTCTTCTTCTCTCCCCCTCCTCCTCCTGATGTCAAAGGAGATGCAAAGTTCTGGTTCTTGCACTTCTGGCAGCCTCAACCATTGTTAATTGATGTTGTTGTAGTGTGTCTTTGATGTTCCCTCTCAATCTTCTTTTGGGTCTTTTAGCTTTGTGTTCTGTGGCCTTCTCCTCTTTTCGTATATGCCTTGTAAGATATGGAATCCCCTGACACCCTCTCCAGGTGAGCAAACTACTTTATTTCCTGTTTTTGTAAGTAATTCATGATTGGTTCTATGCCAATACTTTCTTTTACAGTCTCATTTCTGATTTTATTTCTTCTGGTCATTCCATTAGCTTTTCTCAAACTGATGACTAACCTATAATATTGTGTGTATATAAAAAACTGGACAGATAAAACATTCCAAATTGGAATGTTCAGACTCTGTTAGGGCAAAATGATGGTCCCTCTTGTCCATTGTGGTCTACTCTGACAATAGGAACTTCTCAATATCTGAGACAAAAAAAACCTTTCCCATTATCTCTGATCATTGATCTTTGTTTTAAACCAGAGACAAGGATTGAACTTGGGACACTTTCCATGCAAATAACAAGTTCTGATACTGAGATGTGGTTCATCTATGGGCGTAGGGGCAAACCTATATCTGTTCAGAGTTATTATCCATTTAGACTAATATTGTGTATTCCAGTAGGGAACTTCTGAATGAGTTTTATGACTGAGTTATAATACTTGCACATATATTCTACTTCTATCTACTTCCCATTTTTTCCTAACTTAAGCTATGGGGGCTCTCCTAGTTTAATGAAGAGAAGGATGGGGGGGGGACATGATAGCAGTGTTCCAGTATCTCAGGGGCTGCCCCAAAGAAGAGGGAGTCAAGCTATTCTCCAAGGCGCCTGAAGGCAGGACAAGAAGCAACGGGTGGAAACTAATCAAGGAGAGAAGCAACCTAGAACTAAGGAGAAACTTCCTGACAGTTAGAACAATTAACCAGTGGAACAACCTGCCTCCAGAAGCAGTGAATGCTCCAACACTGGAAGTTTTTAAGAAGAGACTGGACAGCCATTTGTCCGAAATGGTATAGGGTTACCTGCCTGAGCAGGGGGTTGGACTTGATGACCTCCAAGGTCCCTTCCAACTTTATTATTATTATTATTATTATTATTATTATTATTATTATTATTATTGTTATTGTTATTGTTATTGTTATTGTTATTGTTATTGTTGTTGTTGTTGTTGTTGTTGTTGTTGTCGTTGTCGTTGTCGTTGTCATTGTCGTTGTCGTTATCGTTATCGTTATCGTTATTGTTATCGTTATCGTTATCATTGTTGTTTTGTTGTTGTTGTTGTTATTACTATTATTATATTATCTTTCTCAACCCCTAAACCCTTAGATGCCTACAGCAAAGCTGGAGCTTCCTGTATGGAAGCATCAGCACTCCAAATGGTCAAGGCCATTTCTTTAATATGATCAAGAACATCCTTTTTCCAGAGTAAGATCCTTGGTCTACTAGAGTAGGCAATATTACCTATTCTGACATACGATGGTTGCCTGAAGTTTCCTCAAGTTCTACTAGTTGATATTTCTTAATTGGAGATGCCAAGAATTTAATCTGGAGCCTGCTGGATTTTCTGTTGCCTCTCTTCTAGCTAATACTTTAAGGATAAATCATAGCATCGAACTTTTTTTTTTTTACGTTCAATCATTGTTCAATTCTGGGAGGCTGCCTGGAGACATCCCTATGGTTTTCTTGGCAAGGATTTTTTAATCAGTGGAACAGCTGGCCTCCTGGATATCTGGGTGCTCCATCACTGTAGGTTTTCAAGAAAAGATTGGACAACCATTTGTCTGGGATGGTATAAAGCAGGGGTTGTAAAGCTGTGCTGGCTCAGGAATTCTGGGAGTTGAAGTCCACGAGTCATAAAAGAGCCAAGGTTGACTACCCCTGGTGTAAAGTCTCCTGCCTTGGGGAGGGGGTTGGATCAGAAGACCTCAAAGGTCCCTTCCAGCCATATGATTCTATGTGGTTTGCCGTTGCCACCTTCCTAGAACTGTGAGAAACTCATGGGCCCAAAGTCACCCAGCTGGTTTCATGCCCAAGGCAGGACTAGAAACCACAGTCTAATTTCTATCCTGGTAGCTCAACCACTGCACCTAACTGTCTTTTATATATAGACTCTCCTAAAACCCTCTGATCTTGCTAGCAAGCCTTGTCCCTGAAGCTAGCATTGTCTGGGTTTCTACTATATTGGGATAGGAATTCTCTAGGATTATTAGATCCTGGGCTTCTATTAAGAAAGCATCATGGTCCATTTTTTATTGTCTTTTCATTTATGTAAATAGCTTGACTTGAATATGAGCCAGCAGTGTGCAGCAGCAGCCAAAAAAGCTAAATCATATGAAGAATGGCTATTTAGGACTTGGGTCTGGCTAGTCTAAAGAAAAGAAGAAACAGGGGTGACATGATAGCAGTGTTCCAGTATTTGAGGGGCTGCCACAAAGAAGAGGGTATCAAATTATTCTCCAAAGCACCAGAGGGCAGGACAAGAAAGAACGGTTGGAAATTGACCAAAGAGAGAAGCAACCTGGAATTAAGGAGAAACTTCCTAACAGTGAGGACAATTAACCAGTGGAACAGCTTGCCTCCAGAAATTGTGAGCTCTTCATCACTGGAGATTTTTAAGAAGAGGCTAGACAGTCACTTATCTGAAATGGCATAGGTTCTCCTGTTGGAGCAGGGGGCTGGACTAGAAGACCTCCAAGGTCCCTTCCAGCTCTATTTTATTCTATTCTAGTTTTTTGTAAGAGCTTGGGAGGAGAGCCAGACTGGGCTAAAACCAAGGTGAAGTCTAGTGGTTGGAGCTTGAGACTTCTGACTGCATCCCTTTGAGCTGAACACAGTGAAAAAGCACATTGACACAAATTGGATGTTAAGCACTACATTTCAGCAATGCACTATGTCAGGGGTAGGCAACCTTGGCTCTTTTATGACTCGTGGACTTCAGCTCCCAGAATTCCTGAGCCAGCTGTGCTGGCTCAGGAATTCTGGGAGTTGAAGTCCACGAGTCATAAAAGAGCCAAGGTTGCCTACCCCTGCACTATGGCAAAGCGTGAGGTAAAAAATAGAAGATTACAGCCATATGTGGTCAATAGGTTGACTTTGTAAAGGGGTCTTACCTTTCCTCTCTCCTATTGGTCTGGAGCAGGTCGCCTGAAAGAATCCCAGCAATTAGATCAGGGGTAGTCAACCTTGGCTCTTTTATGACTCGTGGACTTCAACTCCCAGAATTCCTGAGCCAGCTAAGCTGGCTCAGGAATTCTGGGAATTGAAGCCCATGAGTCATAAAAGAGCCAAGGTTGACTACCCCTGAATTAGATGGACAATATGAATTCCTTGGTTTGGCCCAAGAGATGAAGATCTGTTTCAGCAGAGCATGAGACGCTGCTACAGGTAATCCTCGACTTACAACCATTCGTTTAATGACCATTCAAAGTTACAACAGCACTAAGAAAGGGACTTACAACCAGTTTTCACACTTATGACCGTTGTAGTATCCCATGGTCACATGATCAAAATTGGGCCCTTGGCAAATGGCATATCTCTATCAGAGTTGCACCCTCCCGGGGTCATGTGATCTCCATTTTGTCACCTTCCCAGCTGGCTTCCGACAAGCAAAGTCGGTGGGGGAAACAGATTCACTTAATGACCGCATGTTTTACTTAACAGTTCTGGTCGTAAAATGGGGCAAAACTCACTTAGCAATGGAAATTTGGGGCTCCATTGTGATTGTAAGTCAAGGACGACCTGCATTTGCAGAACAGATGAGGAATAAACTCCTGAATCACTCATGCACAACCAGGTCTTGATGGAAAATCTTGTTGTGTTGCTTTGTTATACAAAGAGCCCATCGGTTGCCTTATGACAACTGGATTGCCAAAGGGATAATTGCTGCTGGTCTGGGCTTGCATTCAACTTAGGTATGGATGGCTGGAAGAGGGTTCTGGAGAGAAATTGACAAGGGTGATTGCATTGCCATTCCTTTTTGCTTTCTCTTCTATCTCTGCCTTATTAAGAAGTGTGTTTATCTTTTTTTTTTTTTTTAAAAAAATCCGTCTCCCCTTTCTAAACTAAGGGAGAAGCATGCAAATGAGAAGGGGGTTTGGTAGATTCTCAGTAACAAACAAGTCATGTCAAGTTAACTGGCATTCTCTCTTGGCAAGAGAAATATTTCATAGACCTGAAATGTTGGAAAAGTCCATTTAGGCCACAGAGTCTGGCTCCTCGCGTGATGCAGAGATCCAAATTAAATTCATCCAGCCTTGGCCTGGATAAATCCAGCACAGGGAAGCTTATCGTCTCCTTCAGTAATTGCTTTGGTTGTTAGGCTGTGTTTCCTCAACATTCGGCTGGAATCTGCCCTCCTGAAAATAAAATGCAATTTGTCTTCAGGGGCTGGACACACAATGCACATTGGAGTGAGAAGGCATCAGAGATTCTGACACAGGATCCTAAAAGTGGAAAACCTGTGCAACTTCTCCACAGGTGGCCACCAACCACTTGCATTGTCAGCAATGGGCACACAGGCGGAGGAATTGTGGGAATTGAAATGCCCACAGAACGAATGGTAAAGATGATGGAATTGGCGGAGATGGTGAAACTGACTCTTCTAATTGAAGAGAATTTATCTGGGGGTTTTTTTTTCAGTAGAAGAGAATATTTGTAGTTCAGAGTTAAATCATGGAGCCCTTGGTGCTCTCTGATCTTGGTGGCTTTCTTGCAGATGTTTCATTACCAAACTAGGTAACATCATCAGTGTTCTTATTGGGCACTGAAGATGTTGCCTAGTTTGGTAATGAAACGTCTGCAAGAAAATCACCAAGCTTAGAGAGCACCAAGGACCCCACAGTTTTGTTTCCATTTGGAAAGTACTTCTGGATTTTGTACTCAAAACTGAAAAAAAAATGGAACTTTGATTTTAGGTTTTGATGAGTGGAACGACTTTGCTATTAGAGAAATAGCTGGAAAGTTTTAGAAATATAAAGCAAAAGCTTGAAGTTGTAACTTTTTTTTTGTCATCTACTGCATTGAAAAAAGCCAGACATCCTTTCCCCCCCTCTTTCTTATTTAACTTTCTCAAGTTTTCTTCCTATTTGTATTTATCTTATAATAAGCTTTAATAAAATATTTTTTCATGAATGAAGGCAAATATATGTGTCCCAGGATAATGTTGCAGGATCCAATCTGAGTCAGTAACCAGGACCAAAGATTTAATCTTCTAAGCTTTCGGACCTATGCTGAAGCCCATCTCCAGGGAACTTCTCTCCAGCAATGTGTGCTGTTCTGTGTGTGGTATTTATAGTGCCTGTTGTAAGTGGCTCTTTAGATGTTGATTGGGGCGTGTTGATGGCTGGCTTTTAAGTCATTAGCTGTTGTTTCCTTGTGCTGCCCAGCCCTCGCCTTCTAAGTACTTGATAGGCTGGTGGTACATCATTAAAAAAAAAAGAAAAAAAGAAATCCAGGCATCTTGAAATTTCCCAGGTTGAGAAACATTGTTGTAAACCCATCAGTGGCTGTGATGGGTAAAAAGTCTGACAATCCAACTCAATATATCTTGAAAGGGCTGTTGTAGGTCTTCATTATGGATAGTCCTTGACTTATAACCACAATTGAGGCTAGAATTTCTGTTGTTAAGCAAGACAGTTGTTAAGTTAGTCCAGGGGTCTGCAACCTTGACAACTTTAAGACTTGTGGACTTCAGCTCCCAGAATTCCTCAGCCAGCTATGCTGAAGTCCCAGAAGTCTTAAAGTGGTCAAGGTTGCAGCCCCCTGAGTTAGTCACACCCAATTTAAGATAGTCACACCGAAGACCTTTTTTGCCCTCATTGCTAAGCAAATCACTTGCAGTTATTAAGTTAATAATATGGTTGTTAAGCAAATCTGGATTCCCCCGTTGACTTTGCTTGTCGGAAGCCAGATGAGAAGTTGCAAATAGTGATCACATGATTCTGGGACAGTGAAACTGCCATAAATACATGCCAGTTGCTAATTACCCAAATTTTGATCACATGACTACAAATAAAACCTCCTTTCCCATCAGCGCCGATTGTATTGTCCCGGCTGGAAGGAATGATCTGGAGGTTTTTTTTCTTCCGACATGACCATGGGGAGTTGTAAGTGTGAATATGGTTGTAAGTCACTTTTCCCAGTGCCATTGTCACTTGGAACAGTTGCTAAACAAATGGTTATAAGTCAAGGACTACCAGTATTGTTATTTCATTTACGTTTGCTTTCTTCTGCATAGCCCACTAAATACCCTTAAATCCAACCCTCAACTCCGTGCTGGATTTCAGATTAAAATATCTCCAGCAAACATCTACAGGTGGTCCTCGGTTTACAACAGTTCCAATATCTGAAGGGCTGCCACAAGACAGAGGAGGCCAGGTTGTTCACCAAAGCACCAGAGGGAAGGACAAGAAACAATGGATGGAAACTGATCAAAGAAAGAAGCAACTTGGAATTAAGGAGAAACTTCCTGACAGTGAGGACAATTAACCAGTGGAACAGTTTGCCTTCAGAAATCGTGGGCACTCCATCACTGGAGATGCTAGACTGAAGAGGCTAGACATTCACCTGTCTGAGACAGTATAGGTTCTCCTGCTTGAGCAGGGGGCTGGACTAGAAGACCTCCAAGGTCCCTTCCAGCTCTGTTCTGTTCTGTTCTGTTCTGTTCTGTGACAGTTCAAAGTTACAACATCACTTGAAAAAGTGACTTATGTTTTTCACACTTATGACCGTTGCAGCATCCTCATGGTCATGTGTTCAAAATTCAGACACTTGGCAACTAATAATAAACCCTTTATTATCAAAGTATAACATGTATACAGTGAAATTGGCTGAGCCTCCCTCTGTGCCCCCCCTCACCACAAACTCACGGTGACTACAAACCCCCAACTTATTTCACCCTGTGAACTAATTGTACATCATGCCGGCCTCACGAGTCTGTCATGCATAAAGTTATAAAGTTATGTCCCATTCAGAAGCCTGACGGCCCATGGATAAACTGATTCATATTTACAACGATTGCAGAGTCCCTGGGATCACACAATCCCCTTTTGGGACCTTCTGACAAGCAAAGTCAAGGGGGAAGACCCAGATTCACTTAGCAGCCATGTTACTAACTTAACAACTGCTGCGATTCAGTTAACAACCGTGGGAAAAAAGATCATATAAAACGGGGCAAAATTCACTTAACAAATGTCTTACTTAGCAACAGAAATTTTGGGCTCAGTTGTGGTCATAAGTCAAGAACTACCTGTATGCAGGCTCCCCTTGAGTGAAGACACCTGGGCTACATGGAAAAATAGTCCAATCTGGCAGAAGGCAATTTCCAATCACCAGAGAAAGACCAATGAGCAAAACCTTGTTGAATTCTGTCTGACTTCCAAAAGGCAGGATAGGTAATCCTCGACTTACGACCACAATCGAGCCCAAAATTTCTGTTGCTCAGTGAAAACACTTATTCAGTGAGTTTTGCCCCATCTTATGACCTTTCTTGCCACTGTTGTTAAATGAATCGTCGCAGTTGTTAAGTTAGTCACACAGTTGCTAAGTGAATCTGGCTTCCCCATTGACTTTGCTTCGCAGAAGGTCGCAAAAGTTGGTCACGTGACCCAGGGACACTGCAGCTGTCATAAGTACGAGCCAGTTGCCAAGCATCTGAATTTTGATCACATGACGATGGGGATGCTGCCATGATCATAAGTGTGAAAAAGGGTCATAAGTCACATTTTTCAGTGCCGTTGTAACTTAGAACGGTCAGTAAATGAACTGTTGTAAGTCGAGGACTATCTGTAGCATGGCAACAGCAATTGACTTAGGCCAGGGGTAGGCAACCTTGGCTCTTTTATGACTTGTGGACTTCAACTCCCAGAATTCCTGAGCCAGCCAGGGAGAGGTTTCCAAGCTGAGCCAAGCTGGCTCAGGAATTCTGGGAGCTGAAGTCCACGAGACATAAAAGAGCCTGACTTAGGCTGAAGAATATTTCAATTAGCTACAATATTGCTAACCCTGGCTGCTGAAAAGCTAGATCGTCCTTGTCTGATCAGTGAAAGGAAGCGAGTCTTACACAATACTTTTAAAGACAAATTAGGGTGGCAAGTGCTCCTGACAATGATAAAGGGAAAAGTTTAAGGCTTGCATTTAGATAAATTGCTCGGAAAATCTGATCCACCGACTCTTTTCAAATATGATTCTACAAACATAATTTGCATAAATGCGATAATTAAAATTCTGCCCACAGCATACTGCTGAACAAAAAAGGTAGTGGCGAGAAAATGGTATCAAATAATCAGGGGAGAAATGTTTAAAATGTCACGATGCGAAGCTCTTGGCTCTCCGTTAAATAAGTAATTCATTGCAAGTGGGAGAGGGAGAGAAAATTAAGTTTGATATAGAAGACCTAATATTTGATGGCCTGATTTTTTTTAATGACTTATCATTTCTTTCAGCCCAAAACTTTTTATTATTCTTGCTTTCAAGATCAATTTAGTGAAAGCAGAATTAGGGCCCCGGGTTGACTTCAAGTAGGTACTTTTTCAACTTGAGTGTTATAGTCTACCGCATGTTGTAATTTATATCACATGGTGTAGGGCAGGGGTCTTAAAACTTGGCCCTTTTATGACTTGTGGACTTCAACTCCCAGAAGCTATAGCTGGCTGAGGAATTCTGGGAGTTGAAGTCCACAAGTCATAACTCCTGGTACAAGGTCTCCTGCTTGATCAGGGGGTTGGACTAGAAGACCTCTAAGGTCCCTTCTGACTCTGTTATTCTGTACAGGTAGTCCTTGACTTACAACCACAACTGAGCCCCAAATTTTTGTTGCTAAATGAGAAAGTTAAGTGACTTTTGCAACATTTTGCAAACTTTCTTACCGTAGTTGTTAAGTGAATGTCTGCAGTTGTTAAGTTAGTAACAGGGTTGTTAAGTTTGTAATATGGTTGTTAAGTGAATCTGGCTTCCTCATTGACTTTGCTTGTTAGAAGTTTGCAAAAGGTGATCACATGACCCCAGGACACTGCAACCGTCATAAATATGAACCAGTTGCCAAGCATCCAAATTCTGATCATGTGATCATGGGGATGCTACAACGGCTGTATGTGTGAAAAACAGCCATGAAACAATTTTTTCAGTGATGTTGTAACTTCGAAAAGTCACTAAATGAGCTGTTGTAAGTCGAGGACTGCCTGTACTCTGTATTCTGTATTCTAAGCTCAAAATGCAAAGCTCAAATGCAATCTGCTGTTTATATGAGTCATTCCAAAATGCACACAGGAACATCTCTGCCTTCCCAAAAGAACATTCTGTTGACACTTGTGTACAAATTTGCAAAGGGGAGAAACATCTGGGTAGGAAGAAGCCTGACAATTTGCATTCTCTCCGTGGGTGGAAGCAAAGATGGGGAAAGTTTTTCATGGGTAAAAAAAATTTCCTTTTAAAGAAAATAACAAAGGAAGAAAGTTCTTTTTTTTCACACCTTTGGGGTCAATTTACAGCCCAGTCGAAATAGCAATAGCACTTAGACTTATATACCGCTCCACAGTGTAAACCTCTCTAAGCGGTTCACAGAGTCAGCGTTTTGCCCCCAACAATCTGGATCCTCGCTTTACCGACCTCAGAAGGATGGAAGGCTGAGTCAACCTTAAGCTGGTTAGAATTGAACTGTTAGCTATAGGCAGAATTAGCCTGCAATACTGCATTCTAACCACTGCACCACCACGGCTCTTAAAGCGAACTTTTGAAAGTGAACTGTAAAGGAATAAACTTGAGCTGCATTTTAGTTGCATGGACTACAGCTCCCAAAATTCCCCTGCCAAGCATGGCCATTGCTGAGAATTCTGGAAACAAAGAAAAACCAAGTCCACTTGCCTTTTGAAAAAGCATATTTGGGACAGACTGGGTAATATTAAATTAAGTAATTTATGTAGTATAATGGTGGGAGATGGAGATTCTGTCAAGGGAACCATCAGATAAAAGAGGGTATAGCCCAGTGGTGGCGAACCTATAGCACACATGCCAGAGGCGGCACTCAGAGCCCTCTCTGTGGGCATACGCGCCATCACCCCAGCCCTGCCTCCCCCCCGCAGCCCCCTCGCACTAGCAGCCCCCCGGAGAAGAGTTGCCCCCGAGTACGGCCTGTGCAGAGCAGTGCAGACAAGGAATGGCAGCCAGGCAGTGGGGTCAAGACTCTGCCCTCACGCCCCGTCGCACGCAGTTGATGCTGCGGGGCGTGGGCAGAGGGCGTGGATGTCATGGCGCTGGGCGATCTGTGGCAGGCTGTGGAGGTGGTGGGTGGCCCTGTAGGCAGGGTGGGTGGGTGGCGGGGTGGGGTGGGGGGCAGAGTGGGGGGCAGGGGGCAGAGCAGGGGCAGGGGCAGGGCTGGTTTTTGGGCACTCGATCTCTAAAAGGTTCGCCATCACTGGTATAGCCTGTAGCTACATAATGGGCTCAGAAGGGATCCTCCCTAGTTACTTGGACTGTAAAGGAGACGGGGGCGGGAGGCGGATTATACTTTGTGGATTTGCAAAACTCTGTCAATGTAGCTTCACAGTAGAGTAGAATTAGCTCATCTGTTGTGATTCCTGTTGGTTTACCCCACCAAACTGACAGTTAATTGTCTTGGCTGTTTACAATTAAGTAAGCAATCTCTCTTTGGGGACTTCCACCCATTCCAAATACTCACCCTCCTCCCAATTTTTGCAGAGGACAAAGATTCTTATGGGAATGGCAAAGAAATGTGTCTCCCTTTTCCCCCATGAAGTATATTTTTATTGCATCTGTAACAATAACAGAAGAAAAGGGGCATTTTCCAAAAACAAAACAAACAAACAAACAAGCAAACAAACAAAACCTTCTTACAAAAATTTGTTATATAAGTCAAAAGAGTACAAGGAAGAACAATGATGAAAAAAAATCCATCAGCACTGGCATTATCTAGACCCTGACAACAGCAAACCACAATTGTGCACTGGAGTTTTCCTAATGCTACTTTGAGAGGCTGGGAACTTAGCTGATTTTCTGCATGAAAAAATAGATGCCTTACAAAAGTGCTACAACCTTCACTCTGTATCTGGGATGTCTCCACAGCTGTGGGCATTGGGAATAGTAAAACAATTCAAGATGTTGACCACAACATGCATAAAATGAGGCAGGGCTTCAATCATGTAGCTGCAGATGGCATCTTGATATTTCTGACATCCTTTGTGGATACTCCTGACCGTATATTAGATACTTTGATCAGTGCTCAGTCATCATCTCTGCCATGTAGGCGTCTCCAAGGGATGTAGTTAAAAAATGTCAAGGTGATGGTTGCAATTTACATCTATACCCCCCCCCCCCATAACAGCAACCACACAATCAAATCGACCACTTGATTTTCATCTCCATTTGTTGTCCTTAGGCCTTCTGACAAAACTACATTTTTAGGACCTTTTGGAAAAGCCACAGGGTGGGGGCCAACCATACCTTGGGAAAATGTTGTTCCATAGAGAAGGAGCCACCACTGAGAAGGCCCTTTTTCATGGCCCCACAAGACGTACATCCACAATCAATGGGACCCATAAGATACCCTTCCTTCCCAACCTAGTGGGCCAGATTGTCAAGGTTGAATTGTTAAGATGTTTGCTAATCTCTGTCACTACTCAACTTGTCATAGAAAAGGGGGGAAGGAGAGTCTGGAAAAGAAATGGGAGTTTCAAGAAGTCGTCCATGGACCATGAGACCCAAGGTCACATAAGCAGGTGTTTGATGGAGAAGTGGATCGTTCCCATAACAAACTGAAGAGATGTGATTGGGCAACGTGAACATTTGCTGGGTGGGGGTTATGAAAAGCTATTGTTAACTAACCAGATTTTTGTGGGGGGAAATTAGAGTTGATTTTGCTTCTTCAGTGCCGGATGTGTATTCAATAAAGTTTATCTCTTATGCCACATCAAGACTTCAATACTAAATTTGCTAGCTGGACGGTTGTAATAGGAGGTCCTTCAAATAGCCTGGCCCCAAGCCAGGCAGGACTTTAAACATGATAAGCAGCAGCTTGAAGCAGATGGGTTAGCCAGTGTCTGTAATGAGATGACTAGGCTGAGCCTGAGAGTGGGGTCAAATATGTCAGCAGTTTGGAGTTGCTATGTTCATACAAGAGACCTAATTCCAGCCCCCCATGAATTCCATTGACTTTTATCTAGCACCAATTTGCCTTGACCATTAGTTAGTAGATTGGATTCTTGTGTATAGCTAGCATGAAATAAACTCATAATACTTTTGAACTCTATTCCAGCTCCTGATTTCTTGCACTTGACAGTGTCACATATAAAACAGATGGAGCTTCAGTCTTACTTTTATGGCCAGCATCATGACTTTTTTTAATCATACCACTGTCCTTTGCGAAATTGTATACTTATTATAATTTCTTCTTTATTTAATCATCTTTGGTTGTACTTAATTGAAAGTCTGACTCTGAGAACTTCCTGGTGATTTTCCCCACCACCCAACACCATAGAAATTCAGAGAAAGTGATTGCTGCATGCAATTGCTCTGTGGTTGAAATACAGAAATTGCAGTTCAAATACATAAATTTTGAGTGGTGATTCATACCCAACTCTTCTTGACCTTTCTGTTTTTAAAGAGGTCTGTTTGAATTTTTTCTTACTAATCTGCTAAATCAACCTATCTTCTTTAAGAATTTTTTTTTAAAAAAGAGCTGCAATGGTTATGAAAGCAACAGATAAATCTTTCCCCTAAAATAATCTGAGAACAATTTAAAAATAAATAAATAAATAAATAAATCAAGCAACATTTCATGTCAACCTCAAATTTGGAGATTTCATTCCGGCTGACGAAAGAGATGACAACACCCTTAAAAAATAACGTTTACTAAAATATTTAGTAAAATGTCTTGGAAAAGGACACGCATATCCTGTTTTTCCACCTTCAGGGTTGAGAACAAAGCTGTCTCCATTTGAGTGATGCTTTAGCCACGAGGAAGAAAGTAGAACAGCAATAAAATGCTACTTTGTCAGAGCAAATGGATTTTTAAATTGAATTCTTATCAAATTAACCATTCATCAAGATCAGGCAATATTGCACAAATAAATTTTGCCAGGACTCAGACAATCTGCTTTGTTGAAGCTATTGAAAACAGAACAATTCCTAATATGATTACCCGGCTGGTCTAACAGTGCAAAGTGTAGGACACATTGAATGGGAAAGGCTATAAAGTAACGGTCCCCAACCTTTATGACTTGGTGGCCTGGCGGAGGGGGGGGGAAGAAGAGGGGAACCGGCCTGCTGCTTGTGCAAGTTGAGCTGTGTGTGTGTGCGCCAGACCACCCCTTGTGTAAACCGAGCTGCATGTGTGTGCTGGGTTGCCACTTGCACAAGCTGAGCTGCATACTTGCACTGGCTAACTGCTCATGCTAACTGTCCTGAATGGGTCATGGCCCAGTAGTGGGCCACAGCCCGGGGGTTGAGGACCCCTGGTCTAAATCACCTGGGCTATTTATCTCTCAGGTACCGAGGCTTAAGTGCAAATAGAGTGGGGAAAACATAGATACTAGGATGTGGTGTAACCCAGCAGGCTCCAACCTTTTGGGCACCAGAGACCAGTTCCATGGAGAGATGTTTTTCCGTTGACCAGAGGAAGCACAGTTTTGTGCGCTTGTTGCATCCCCTGAGGCTTCACTCATTTGCCTGGTCCAGATTCTGGTGCATTGCAGATCGGTGCTGGTCCATGGCCCAGGGATTGGGGACCTGGGCTATAAGAGACAGATGTGGACGAGGGTGGAGGGAGAAGAGGGAGGAGGAAGAAAAGGAAGGAAGGAAGGAAGGAAGGAAGGAAGGAAGGAAGGAAGGAAGGAAGGAAGGAAGGAGAGAGAAGCTAGAATTGCATATGGGAGCTGAATTGAGTTATAAGGCAGCAGAGATATAAGCACTCCCCATCCCAGGAGGAGGAGGAGGAGAACTGCATACTGCTCAGACTCCCTCTATGAGGGAGATGGGTGGTTCCAAAATGTGATAGATAGATGAGAGGGAGGAGAGAAGAGAAAGGGGAAAGAAGAAGAAGAAGAAGAAGAAGAAGAAGAAGAAGAAGAAGAAGAAGAAGAAGAAGAAGAAGAAGAAGAAGAAGAAGAAGAAGAAGAAGAAGAAGAAGAAGAAGAAGAAGAAGAAGAAGAAGAAGAAGAAGAAGAAGAAGAAGAAGAAGAAGAAGAAGAAGAAGAAGAAGAAGAAGAAGAAGAAGAAGAAG
>NW_015388460.1:71885-74082 GCF_001527695.2 Protobothrops mucrosquamatus
ACACTGATCTCATTTATATTGACACAATTCAATATCCAATTCCATGGATTGTCCATATCAATTCATCCTTACAAACCATCCCTGCTTGTACCATGTCTGTAGACTACTTAATAATTGCCTTTTGTTCTTTCAACTTTTTAACTATTTGTTTTTCAGGATGTTCTCAGCTGCATCGAATGTCTCCAGCTCCATCTGACACCATCTTTCCTGGTCTTCCCCTTCCTTTTGATCTATTGATTCTCCTATTGCATTGTGGTTTTGCAGTCCCATCCTTATTCATTCTCTCCATATCACCAAATGATCTCAATAGACTTCTTTCATAGTTTTCTATTCAATCCACATTCCACTGGGTCCTTGGTGCTCTCTGAGCTTGGTGGTTTTCTTGCAGACATTTCATTACCCAACTAAGTAACATCATCAGTGCTAGCTAACTAATGTAACACTGAATGAACGTGGATTGATAGAAGACAATATTTGTAGCTCAGGGTTGAACTGTGGAGTCCTTGGGGCTCTCTGAGCTTGGTGGTTTTCTTGTAGACATTTCATGACCAAACTAAGTAACATCATCAGTGCTAGCTAACTAATGTAATGTTTGCAAGAGAACCACCAGGCTCAGAGAGCACCAAGGACTCCACAGGTCAACCCTGAGCTACAAATATTATTTTCTATCAATCCACGTTCATTCAGCATTCCTGAATTCTAGTTTTACCACCCATATTTCTTAAGTGCCCTACTCTATCTACATAAAGTCAGATATGTCCATAAGGGCATGGTCAAAAAAGTCAAGAAGAAAAAAGTCAACAAAGTCAAGATCAAGAAGGTGAGATCAAAGTTCCATCCATTTTAAAATGGGCGATGCAAATTAAAACGTGGGCAGCGGTTCAACTGCAATGTTATGAATGCCACCTTGACTTTTTTGACCATACATACAGTAACACAACACAACACAACACAACACAACACAACATAACATAACATAACACAACACAACACAACACAACACAACATAACATAACATAACATATCCTGAAGGTACCTCTACACCCAACTCTCCTTGATACTTTTCCAACACTTACTGCCATATAATGGAGTGGGCTCTTATACAACCATTTTTTCCCCCCATCAAAAGTTCATTCCTTGTGATGAGTGGTGCAGTGGCCTAGAGGTGGAGCTCTCACCCCATCATCAGGAGGCTGTGAGTTCAATCCTAGGCAGCAGCAGATGTTATTCTCTCTGGGTCCAATGAGTAATTGTCTGCTGCGAACACTGCATAGGTGTCAGGAAGGGCAGTCTACTTTCAAAAATTTCTCCCAAACTCTTTAAAGATTTAAATTCAGACCACCAGAATTGGATGGAGAAATGGCTAGATTTTAGGTGGAATGACTTGGGGTCACTGATGTGGGGGGGACAGAGGGATCTTAAGGATGGAAATAGAATTGGTTTGTTTTCCATTCCCTCATGGACACTTCTTTTGGAAATAAATAATAGTTGGTTGTGTGCAGTGCTTTTTTTGTAAAAAAAAAAAAAAAAGGTGCCGGAACTCACACACGTCATACAACCCGCCTTGCCTACCCTACAAGGTTCCATCCCAAAAACGCACCGGAACTCTTTTCTGGGCGTTCTATGACAAAAAAAGCCCTGGTTGTGTGAATGCAGCCATTGTGTGAGAGGGTGAGGGTGTTGTTGTTTTGTTTCCCGATGGATGGATTAACTCCAGCCCCTCGGCCACTTCTATTATCCAGCAACAAAGATATATGACAGCTGGAAAGCAATTTTGGATGCCTTCCTGAATAACAAAATAGTAACATATTTGACAAACTATTTTAGTGCACATAGTAAGAGAGATAATGATAATTAGCCAAGTGCTTTATGCTCAAATGCTCTTGAATGCCAACACAGAAAATACAATATTTTCAGTCATGATAATTGAAAAGATTATTAGGCTTATCTAAAATAACTCCTCTCCTCCTCAACACCTCCCTCCTCCGTGCAAGCTTGGCACATCTGTTACACGCATTTGTGTATACAGATGTACAAATTTGATTACCTGATTCAATTCTCATATTTACAGTTAGAGAAAGGTAGGAGGTGGGGACGTGCAGCATGAATGTGTGTCTTCTTTCTTTCTTTCTTTCTTTCTTTCTTTCTTTCTTTCTTTCTTTCTTTCTTTCTTTCTTTCTTTCTTTCTTTCTTTCTT
>NW_015388460.1:74823-83992 GCF_001527695.2 Protobothrops mucrosquamatus
TTTTCTCCTTTTTTAAAGTTTTAAAAAAATGATTTTAATCACATATTTTATTTTTAATTGTACCGACACCAATGTACCAGTTTTATCTTTGTTATCTTTCCCTAATTAAAATAAGAGGAAAACATTTTAAAAACAACAAAGAAATATGCATTGCTCCCATTTTGCTGGAGAGAAACTGGTGAGGCTCAGAACAGAGCTGTCTGTGGCTTGAGTGTGTGTGTGTGTAAAAGTCAAAATGCCACTTGCAACTGTACAATTGAACTTTTACCCTTTTTATATTTGTTGCATGTGCAACACGCGTAAAAAAAGGATGGAAGAGCTGATTGTGTGGTGGTGAATATCATCTTTAGTTTTTTCACTCTCCTTCCCTCCCTTCACCAACATTCTTGGTTCAGAGACAAGTAATAAGCTGGAAGATAAGGTTTTTTAATTTATATAATAATTATATATATTAAATATGTATTTTAAAAGGAAGATAATAACTAATACAGGTAGTCTTTGACTTACAACAGTTGATTTAGTGATTTCAAAGTTACAATGACACTGAAAAAAGTGACTTATGACAGTTTTTCACACTTATGACCGTTGGAATAACCCCAAGGTCACGTGATCAAAATTTGAATTCTTGGCAACTGGCTCATATTTATGACAGCTGCAGTGTCCGGGGAGGGGGTCACACGGTCACCTTTTGTGACCTTCTGACAAGCAAAGTGAATGGGGAAGCCAGATGCACTTAACAACCGTGTTACTACTTTAAGAACTGCAGTGATTCACTTAACAACTGTGGCAAGAAAGGTTGTAAAATGGGGCAAAATTCAGTTAACAAATGTCTCACTTAGCAACAAAAATTTTGGGCTCAGTTATGGTTGTAACTCAAGGACTACCTGTACAAACTAACATCAAGTCAGAAAAAGAAAAGAAAAAAACAAACAAAATCAAAAAGAAAGACAATGGGGCAAAAAAGGAAATAAAAGAAAAAGAATCAATCAGAATAGAGCTGGAAGGGACCTTGGAGGTCATCTAGTCCAACCCCCTGCTCAGGCAGGAGACCCGATACCATTCCAGACAAGTGGCTGTCCAGTCTCTTCTTAAAGACCTCCAGTGATGAAACACCCACAACTTCTGGAGTCAAGCTGTTCCACTGGTTAATTGTCCTCACTGTTAGAAAGTTTCTCCTTAATTCCAGGTTGCTTCTCTCTTTGATCAGTTTCCAACCATTGTTTCTTGTCCTGCCTTCTGGTGCTTTGGACAATAGGTTGGCCCCCTCTTCTTTTGTGGCAGCCCTTAGATATTGGAACACTGCTATCATGTCACCCCTATTACTTATTTTCTCTAGACTGGCCATTCCTGCAACCATTCTTACTAATACTTCATGTGATTTTGAAGTATAAATCGCTTGAACAGAAAAATAGAAAACAAAGAAAAAAGATACTAGCACAATTGCTTTCTGGTTTTAATATCTTGTTAGCCATCCAGAATCACAGTACCAAGATGGGTAGCTAGATAAACTGTTTAAATAAATTCAATGAATAAATGAATTCAAGCTGCTGGTTGTTTCACATAAATCCCAGTAAGGCTTGTACCAAGCCAGCTTTCTCCAACCAAAATCAACCTCACTCACTCATTTGACCTGGGAGAAACTTTCATGAAGTACACAGAAGAGAGAATTATAGGTGTTGGGTTTTTTTTTTGTGTGTGTGTGTAGCAGCGCCTCTTCTTTTACAGCTATTTAATTTTAATGTTTACTATGGAGGCTTTGCTTTTATGACTACAAACTGCCCAAAGTCTTGGGACTGAGGCAGGTAATAAATCCAACAGATGAATAAATTTTCAGAATTCTGACTCAACATGACTAGCAAGGTGGACTGGGAGTTTTGAAGATTTAGATCCAAGCTATTGAGAAAGCAGCTGAGCAGGGAAGGTTGACTTTTATGTTAAGATAGATAGCTAGATAAAAAAATATCTAGCAGGGCAGTGAAGCTCGGGAGATGTTAGCAATGTAAACTTTGGTCTTCACACCAACATAGCAGCTTTCTGCTGTTCTTTAAAGTAGGGCCTCTTTTTAAGTATCAGCATCAAAAAATAAACACAACAAAATCCGAGATACAGTGGACTTCAGAATAATGTTTGAAACTTGCATCACTGCAATACGTGGCATGCAGCTGGTTCAACGGGACACTTACTTTATAGGAACATTATAAAATTTGAATGGGAACCATCATGTCCAGATGAGAGACTTAAAACTCTCCCTCCCTCTGGTCTTTTTTTTGGAATTGCCTCTAGCTATTTATAATCATAATAAATCCTCCCTCTCTCCCTCTCTCCCTTTCTTTCTTTCTTTCTTTCTTTCTTTCTTTCTTTCTTTCTTTCTTTCTTTCTTTCTTTCTTTCTTTCTTTCTTTCTTTCTTTCTTTCTTTCTTTCTTTCTTTCCTTCCTTCCTTCCTTCCTTCCTTCCTTCCTTCCTTCCTCCCTTCCATGCAAATTGATTAAGAAATAAATTACTAACATAAAATCAATCTATCATGTGCCAGAAGTCCTTCTTTGATTAGAGAAAAACAATGTCTACATTTATGGCTGACTGGAGACTCTTTATAGAATTTTTGTATGAAACTGGAAAAATGCACTTATGACTTTTGGCTTTTGATGATTAGAAAAAATGGATAATAGAAAAAAGTGAGTGTTTTATTATGATTGTAAAGTGAAAGATTACTTTGTAACCATACTTGTGTTTTTTGGAAAGGAAATCAGAGGTTTTCTTTCTGTTTCTTTTTATTCTTTT
Organism: Protobothrops mucrosquamatus; assembly: GCF_001527695.2. Classification (NCBI taxonomy): domain Eukaryota; kingdom Metazoa; phylum Chordata; class Lepidosauria; order Squamata; family Viperidae; genus Protobothrops; species Protobothrops mucrosquamatus. Next base: position 77,603 of record NW_015388460.1, read on the forward strand.
TTCCCCATGCATCCTTTCCTTTCCTTTCCTTTCCTTTCCTTTCCTTTCCTTTCCTTTCCTTTCCTTTCCTTTCCTTTCCTTTCCTTTCCTTTCCTTTCCTGCCCTGCCCTGCCCTGCCCTGCCCTGCCCTGGCCTGGCCTGGCCCTGCCTATCGCTTTCTTATTAATTTATATTAGTTTTTATGCTCTCTTTAAAATTTTAGTAAAATTTATATTAAAAAAAGGCTGAGCCCAAACATGCTTTGCTTTCTTAAACAATCTCCAGCCTATTGAATGAACCCCATCCAGTGGGACATTTAGTAAACATAGTAAAGCAAATGATCTCTATTCTGGTAACAAAACTCCCATACCAGAAAAATACAGATTTAGAAAAGACCGACTGCGTAGGATGCAGAGCAGAGGAGCGTAAGAAGACGGTTCATGTAAAGTCGAGCCATTGATATGCCTAGCTGGTTCAATATTGTTCATCTGGTCTAGATTAAAGTGCCCTATTGCCATGCTTTGTTGAACAGATCACAGATTTCATACATCATGCTGTGCCATGAACCATGATTTGGAAGTTACAAAGGGCTGGGGTCAGGCTTCCTGTGAAGCCAGAACTGAATCCATTATGAAATGACTTGGGGCAATGTCTGGACTCAACCTGCTGTTGATTTTCAGTGTTCCAGGCAGGAATGAGTTCACCTTTATCTGGAGATAAGCGGTGTGTGTGTGTGTGTGTGTATCAAGCAGATCTCCTTCAAAGCAGATCTTCTATTACTGAGCCATAGCTGCTCTTTATGCATTTTCAGTGCAAAATATATAATTCATGTTTGCTCTCTGACATCTTAAGTGAAAATTCTCTTGAGAAGCAAGGCTGAGAAAAATTTCTGCTGGTGTCTTGATGTCAGCCACAGAAAGAAATACTAGACTAGACTAGACTAGACTAGACTAGACTAGACTAGACTAGACTAGACTAGAATAGAATAGAATACTTTATTAGGTCAACTGTGATTAGACACACAAGGAATTTGTCTCCAGTGCAGAAGCTCTCACGTACATGCAAAACAACAGAGTAATAATAATCATAATAATGATACCAATAACAGAAGGTAGTAGAAAAGATGAGAAGGATAATAGTAATACAGACATGCCACATGGGTAACTATACTTAGACATAAAACAGTACTGTGTGAATTAGGTGTTCAGCAGAGTGATGGCAAGAGGGAAAAAACTGTCTCTGTGTCCAGTTGTTTTGGCATGCAATGCCCTGTAGCAGTGTCCCGAGGGAAGGGGTTGAAACAGTTTATGTCTAGGATATGAGGGGTCTGTAGATATTTTCTCAGCCCTCCTTACAACATGTGCAATATACAGCTCCTATGGAAGGCAGGCTGGTTGCAGGCTATTCTTTCTGCAGTTCAAACTATATGCTGGGGTTGATTAATGTAAAAACCTGGACGTCAGATTTTGAATGGCATTGTGTGCATACATGTTATGAACAGAACCCAGTCAACTATAGATATTAATCTACCTGCCAGCTTTTTTGGGAAACTTGCGGCATAAATTCCATTAATGGGTCCTGTTGCCTAAACTAGGATTTCTTCTGAGAGACTGCCAGACATGACCCATAATTTGTTTCCTTTATCGTAATTCAGTTGTTTGTGTTTGTGTGCAGAATGCATTCCATCTATTTGTAGTAATTATCCCCAGGCTATTGCAGGCTTTACTACATTGTGTAGAGTTGGTGTTGCTTGTGATTTCCCTGGAGGCAGGAAAAAAAAACTATGTTCATGTGCTTATAAAGGTTGACTGGTGAACAAATTCTTTGACAGGGCAATTTTGAACGTTCTGAGTGGCATTTTAAATTCTCCAGGTTGCGTTCAGTGGATTTTCATTGTTTTCCCAACATTCTTTCCGTTTGCAAGCAAAGGTGGACTTAATTCAGGAAAGCAACTTCGTCTACTGAAGATGTAACATTATTTAAGGGCAAGCATCACTTTTAATTCTGTGGTTGCCAAGATGGGATGGTTTGGAATCAGCAACAATTCTGTAATCTCCTTGTAGACATCTCCCTGGAGTTTGGAGATGTGAATTTTCTACTCTAGATATGTAAACTGGAAGTAGCAGTAGTCCTCGACTTGCAACCATTTGTTTAATAATAATAATAATAATAATAATAATAATAATAATAATAATAATAATAATAATAATAATAATAATAATAATAATAATAATAATAATAATAATAATAATAATAAAGTTGGAAGGGACCTTAGAGGTCATCCAACCCTCTGCTCAGGCAGAAAAACCCTATACAATTTCAGACAAATGGCTGTCCAGTCTCTTCTTAAAAGCTTCCAGTGTTGGAGCATTCACCACCTCTGGAGGCAGGTTGTTCCACTGGTTAATTGTTCTAACTGTCAGGAAATCTCTCCTTAGTTCTAGGTTGCTTCTCTCCTTGATTAGTTTCCATCCGTTGCTTCTTGTCCTGCCTTCAGGCGCTTTGGAGAATAGCTTGACTCCCTCTTCTTTGTGGCAGCCCCTGAGATATTGGAACACTGCTATCATGTCCCCCCTTGTCCTTCTCTTCGTTAAACCAGACATACCCAATTCCAGCAACCGTTCCTTATATGTTTTAGCCTCCAGACCCCTAATCATCTTTGTTGCTCTTCTCTGTACTCTTTCTAGAGTCTCAGCATCTTTTTTACATCGTGGTGACCAAAACTGGATGCAGTATTCCAAGTGTGGCCTTACCAAGGCATTGTAAAGTGATATTAACATTTCACGTGATCTTGATTCTATCCCTCTGTTAATGCAGCCTAGCACTGTATTGGCCTTTTTGGCAGCTGCAGCACACTGCTGGCTCATATTTAGCGTCTGTTCCAAGTTATAATGGCATTGGAAAAGTGACTTACAACTGGTCCTGACGCTGATGACTATCGTAGCATTCCCAAGGTCACATGATCCAAATTCAGGCACTTGGTAACCAGTATGTATTTATGACGGTTGCAATATCCCAGGGACCTGTGATCTCCATCTGTAACCTTCCCAGCCAGCTTTCAACAAGCAAAGTCAAGGAAAGCTGAATTCGCTTAATGACTTCATGATTCACTTAACAACTGCAGATTCACTTAACAACCATGGCAATAAAGGTCATAAAATCTGGTGCTACTCAATGTCTGTGGAGATTTTCAGTCATCCAGGTCATGGTTGTCCCAAAGGTGCTTTTTCAAAAGGCAACTGGACTTTGGTTTTCCTTGAAGATGTTTTGCTTGTCATCCAAGAAGCTCCTTCAGTTCTGACTGAACTGAAGGAGCTTCAGAACTTGAAGAAGCTTCTTGGGTGAGAAATGAGACGTCTTCAGGGAAAAACCAAAGAGAGAAGCAACCTAGAATTAAGGAGAAACTTTCTGACAGAACAATTAACCAGTGGAACAACCTGCCTCCAGAAGCTGTGAATGCTCCAACACTGGAAGTTTTTAAGAAGAGACTGGACAGCCATTTGTCTGAAATGGTATAGGGTTTCCTGCCTGAGCAGGGGGTTGGACTAGATGACCTCCAAGGTACCTTCCAAGTTTATTGTTCTTATTCTTATTCTAAAAACAAAATCCAGTTGCCTTTGAAAAAGGACCTTTGGGACTGGTGCGCAATTCACTTAACTGCTTCCACTTAAAAATGGATATTCTGTTTCCAGTAGTCTTAAGACAAGTCCTACATGTGGAAGATTGGCAATTTCTCAAGCTAGTGGATAATTTATTCATTTTACCATATTGCATTATTTTAATGAAGCCCAACAAATTGGTTGTGTGCTGCAACTTAAATTCATAGTCTCATTCTATAAATGTCTACTTTGAAGTAAGTCCTTCTGTGGGTCAATAGAATTCTTTCCGGGAAATTAATGGGATTGCAGTCTCAGTGTATTTTTGAGTTGTGAGCTTATTGTATCCTGCTAGTGCTCCTCTATGGATCAATAAACTATTTTTGTGTGGTTTCAAGGCTCTGCAGATTGCCCCACATTATTAGAGCTTTGATCAAATCACCTTATTGAAAACTGAGTCTTGAAGAAATTCTTCACTTCTACATGTCAAAATGGAATAGATTCTTTGTTCTCGATTTGCTTAACAGCTGTGTGATTCACTTAGCAACAGAAATTCTGGTCCCAATTGCAGTTGTAAGTGGAGGACTACCTGTATGTGGAATTAGAACATATGGGATTGTTAGATAAAATCATTTAGTTGCAACACACAATGTGCTGCATCTCTTTTAAAATAATCAGGACATCCTAATGTCTCATCATTAACTGGACTATTTTTTTTGTCTAGTTCTGATATCATTCATCTCCTTTCCGGGCTTCACAAATGACACAGTGTCACTCTTAACTGGAAACTTCCATTGTGATTGAAATATAAATGCAGCAGAAAAAGCAATTTGCTACATAATCAAAACACTCACCAGAAAAGAAGATGAAGACACAATACAGCATAGTACAATAATTTTTGAAAACATCAGCCATGCTGAAGTGTTTTGTTTTTTTAACTGAGAATCTTTAGCAGGGAAAGTAGATCAGCTTTAAGTGCTCACAAGATACAGGAGAATATAAATACTTACATTAATGTACAACTTTAGTCTTTTGTTAAGAGAACCTTTAGTGCTTTTTCTGAAGGTGAAAAGCATCCAGGAACTGTGCAGAAGTGAAGAAACAGAGCTTATGCATTCCTTGTTTTATTCATATGCAAGATGGAATTAAGATCACGTGAAGTGTTATTTGTTGTTGTTAGTTGCGAAGTCGTGTCCGACCCATCGTGACCCCATGGACAACGTTCCTCCAGGCCTTCCTGTCCTCTACTATCTTCTGGAGTCCATTTAAGCTCACGCCTACTGCTTCAGTGACTCCATCCAGCCACCTCATTCTCTGATGTCCACTTCTTCTATTGCCCTCAATCTTTCTCAGCATTAGGCTCTTCTCCAGTGAGTCCTTCCTTCTCATTAGGGAAGTGTTATTACCACATTATAATGCCTTGGAAGCAGTGGTTGGATTCAAATATGTGAACAACTGGTTCTCTGTGTGGATGCCACTTCCGGAAATCCATTCTGGGTCTGGGCAACAAAAAATTAGCTACTGGTTCTGCCGAAGTTGTGTGAACCAGCTGAATCCCACCACTGCTTGGAAGGCCACAATTGGAACACAGCATCCAGTTTTGGTTGCCAGGATAGAAAAAATATGTTGAGACTCTGGAAAGAGTGCAGAGAAGAGCAACAAAGATGATTAGGGGACTGGAGGCTAAAACATATGAGGAAGGGTTGCAGGAATTGGGTATGTCCAGTTTAATGAGAAAAGAAGGTTAGGGGTGACATGATAGCAGACTTCCAATATCTCAGGGGTTGCCACAAAGAAGAGGGAGTCAAGCTATTCTCCAAAGCACCTGAAGGCAGGACAAGAAGGAATGGATGGAAACTAATCAAGGAGAGAAGCAACCTAGAACTAAGAAGAAATTTCCTGACAGTTAGAACAATTAATCAGATTAATTAATCAGTGGACGAGCTTACCTCAGGAAGTTGTGGGTGTGTCAACACTGGAGTTTTTTAAGAAGAGACTGGACAGCCATTTATCTGGAATGGTATAGGGTCTCCTGCTTGATCAGGGAGCTGGACTAGAAGACCTCCAGTGCCCCTTCCAACTCTGTTATTCTGTTAAGCTCTTCCATTTTGAGATCAAACAATGCAGAAACACTTTTTTTAAAAAAATAACATGGTTGAATGTTAACATATCTCCAGATTTTCTGATTGAGCTACATTTATTCATAATAAAACAGCAACTGCATCCTATCAGGAATACAGTATGCTTTCTAGAAACTATTCTGAGGAAGCAGCAGTCGGGGGAAAAAAGGCAAAGTTAACACAACACACAAATTAGGGGAATTTTGGAGCCATATAGATTTCAGAAGGATTTTGTTCCAGATGCTGCAACAGAGACTTCTGTGGAGATTCTCAGTCATCCGGGTCATGGTTGTTTCAAAATGTACTTTTTCAAAAGGCAACTGGACTGTTTTTTCCCCCTTGAGTCGTCTTAAGGCTTCAATTGATTGAGCTGCATTCAGTGATTTGGTCTGAATTAGCTGTCTCATCTGGGGATGCCAATATCCAGATTGAGCTGAATCACATTTGAACTGAATCACTGAATGAAAGTTTCATATTTATTTATTTATTTATTTATTTTATTTATTTAATTTAATTTATATGCCGCCCTTCTCCCTGCGGGACTCAGGGCGGCGCACAACATATTTAAAACCAAAGCATATATACAATCCCCCCCTGTAAAACCGAATTAAACCAAATTTTAAAGTTGTGTCTTCCAAATTCCTAAAAATGAACCCAGTATAAAATCCTCCCTAGGTCAGGTCCGCTTGCTGAAA
>NW_015388460.1:84262-86077 GCF_001527695.2 Protobothrops mucrosquamatus
CCCCTATAGTCAGCGATGGCGTCAGCTGACTATGCCGAGACGCCGGCAACCACAGCCACTCGGTCTTGGAAGGGTTGAGCCTGAGTCTGTTCCTCCCCATCCAGACCCGTACGGCCTCCAGGCAACGGGCCATCACGTCAAGGGCATCGTTGGGGTGGCCTGGGGTGGAGATGTACAGCTGAGTGTCATCAGCGTACTGTCTCAGCATGGTGTGTTTGTAGGTCAACGTTTTCAAGATGGCGGACACAGGATCCACCATGTTGGTGTGATGATCTTTCAGATTTTGAATCCTCCTCCCTATGTGGATTTCTCTGTACTGTAGTCCCCATTAAGTATAAATATTTCTTCTGAGCTTTGCAAGCCCTAATAGAGCCTCATGGCAGCCTTGAAGACAAATGCTTCCCCTTGCATTCTAAACAAGCCTCGGAGCAAAAGAAAAAAAAAAGAAAAAGAAAAAAAAAGAAGACAGCTTGGATATCATCAGAAACGTGGAAAGGCAATTGTTCTGGGTCTTACACAATGCCCAGCCTTCTACTGTGTAATTTGTGGCTGGATTAATTTCTTGTTGTGGGGAGGTATTATTTTTGATGCTTGATGCTAAATAGTGCCTTTGGAAGTACATTCATGCTGAGATGATGGTTGGGTACACTGTTCAGTACATCAGAAGGTTAGCGAGATCAACATCCCTTCCCCCCCCCCCTTGGAGCTCAGTTTTAACTCCCCCAAGGAAATTGTTTTCTCTAATTGTCCACTTCCCAAAGAAGAATAAAAATAGTGCCTTCTCATCTGCTTTGCTGTGTCACAGACAGATAATACTTACAATTTATGTATTCCCCACCTTTTTACTCAACGCAGCGAGCATATCTAATACTCATTCCTCTCCTATTTTCCTATAACTGCAATCCTGTGAAGTAGGTTGGGCTGGAGACTGACTGACTCAGCCAAAGTTAACCAACTGGCTTTTTTACGCCTAAGGTTGAACTAGAACTCACAGTCTCCTGGTGATTGGCTCAAAGTCACCTAGGCGGCTTTCATACCTAAGGCAGGACTAGAACTCATGGTCTGTAGAATCTGCAAACTGTACAATATTTTACCTCTCAGCTACAGCTTAGATCAGTGTTTCTCAAACGTGGGAACTTTAAGATGTATAGACTTCAGTTCCCAGAATTCTCCAGTCAGGCATGATGGAGTGGAATTCTCCATGCTGGCTGGAGTATTCTGGGAGTTAAAAGTCCACACATCTTAAACTTTCCAAGTTTAAGAAATACTGGCTTAAGTGGTCAGCAGTGGACAAGCCATATAAATCTGATGTGCATTTTGGGTAAACTTTGTTTGGTCCTCATGCTGCAAACAAAACCATCACTCAGAAGACGTTTAGCTTAGGCTCTATTTGGTGGCTCATAGCCCTGGACTATGTAAATTTACAGAACCACTAGATGGCAGTACAGAAAAAGAAAAATTTTATAGCCTCTAGATTTTACACCCAATGTTACCGTTCTAACAAACAACTCCAAATTTAAGTGCTATAGATTCCACAAGTTCTGGTTATTTTTTTGTTTTTTTAAATTTGGGGTTATGGGAAAGATTGTGCATGCAGTCATTTCCTAAAAGTCAAGCTCTCTCTCTCTCTCTCTCTCTCTCTCTCTCTCTCTCTCTCTCTCTCTCTCTCTCTGATGGTGGTGACATAATAGTGTTGGAAGTCAGCCCCCCAGAGAAAGAAATATTAAAAGGGCAGAAAAGCATGCCAAGTTTTTCTTAATAGCCCCAAGTCTGCCTCCCCGAAGCAGGGACCAGCTCTACAGAGATGCAGGTGTA
>NW_015388460.1:87598-95566 GCF_001527695.2 Protobothrops mucrosquamatus
CTCTCTCTCTCTCTCTCTCTCTCTCTCTCTCTCTCTCTCTCTCTCTCTCTCTCTCTGATGGTGGTGACATAATAGTGTTGGAAGTCAGCCCCCCAGAGAAAGAAATATTAAAAGGGCAGAAAAGCATGCCAAGTTTTTCTTAATAGCCCCAAGTCTGCCTCCCCGAAGCAGGGACCAGCTCTACAGAGATGCAGGTGTAAATCCAGGGAGCTAGACGTTTAGGAAGACAAAGACACCTAAAATCTACATACCCCACCCAAACTCTAAGACAGGACATAATAGGATCAACCCACAGATGCCAAAGGGCAAACACAGACTCAGTTCAGAATACATGACACAGGAAATAGCCTCAAACAGGAACAGGAAATCACTCCAAACAAAAGGCTCAAGAGGGTATAAAAACCCACTCCCTACATGTGCTCAGCTCTTTTTTTCCTCTTCTCTGCCAGAATCATCTTTCTGTCTGTCTCTCCTCTCCAATAAACTACAACCTTCTTCCCAAAGCAGTTGCCATGTTTATTCCCAGCTTGGATGAACCACGATGAAGACTTTTCTTCCAACAGTGTCTTCCAATATTTGAGAGGCTGCCACAAAGAAGGGATCAACCCATTTTCCAAAGCACCAGAAGGCAGGACAAGAAGCAACGGATGGAAACTAATCAAGGAGAGAAGCAACCTAGAACTAAGGAGAAATTTCCTGACATTGAAAACAATTAACCAGTGGAACGGCTTGCTTTCAGAAATTATGGAGATTTTCAAGGAAGGGATTGGACAATGATTTGTCCGGAGTGGTATAGGGTCTCCTGCACAAGCAGGGGGTTGGACTAAATGACCTCCAAGGTCCCTTCCAGTCTGATATTCTGTTTTCTCTCTATAGTTGACCTCATGGAGGGTTAAGGTATAGAACCTTTCAACAAAGCTTTCTGCCCAAACTGATGATTACGAAAGAAAATGAGTACACAGTGTAGTATTGATTTCCTGAAAGTTTGGTGCTCTTCTAGTTAAAGTGTGTTGGAAAAGAAATTGAGTCCTTTTAAAACAGGGGTCTTCAAACTTGGCCCTTTTATGACTTGTGGACTTCAACTCCCAGAATTCCTCAGCCAGGCACGCTGGCTGAGGAATTCTGGGAGTTGAAGTCCACCAGTCATAAAAGGGCCAAGTTTGAAGACCCCTGGTTTAAACCAAGAAAAAAAATATGATTGGTGATGAATGAACTTGCATTTCCAAAAGCAAGTTCAGTCTAGTGGTTAAAGCACCAGGCTAGAAACCAGGGGGTTGTGAGTTCTAGTCCTGCTTTAGGCATGAAAGTCAGCTGAGGGACTTTGGGCCAGTCCCTCTCTCTCTCTCTGTCCAGCTCATCTTACCGGGTTGTTCTTGTGGGGGAAACAAGAGGAGGAAGGAACATTTGGTATGCTTGCTGCCTTGAGTTATTTATAAAAATAAAGGCAGGATATTTTTTTTAAAAAAATAAATGAATGTCAGTAAGCACTGTCCAGAGCCAGACCACCCTGACCAGCAGTGATCTCAGCCAGCAAGGGTTTAATTTCTTTATTTAATCCCATTTCCACCACCCCCCACTTTTAAAGAAGATTAAAATCTTGGTTCTGCTGGATTTGAGGCAAGGAATGGGAGGGAGGAAATTAACCCCGGATCAATACCCAATAAATATTTCCTCTAGATTGGTAGATTACTTAAGAAATTTATGTGGGCTAGTGTATCCCCTCCCCAAGATTTTCTCTAGCAAACTGAGATTGTGTTATTTGAGGAAGATGGTTTCTAATTTATCAATTCTCAGATTGGTTTTCTTTTGTTTGTTTTTTTAAGTTTTTTTATTTATAATACAATTTTAAAAAAAAAACAACCATTGGACATGATGTAACATTCCAGTTTGAACATTTCTATCAAATTATTTCTCTTCTTAAATTCAATTCTTTATCTCTATACATATATATATAAACTTTTTATACAACACTAAATACATTTTCTCTATTTGCTAACTTAAGAATATATATATTTCCATCTTATCGCTAATCTATAGCCCCAACAGTCCTCTTCGGTTCCCACCAATGGTACAATTTATCCCAGATTTCAAAATATTCTGATCCGCTTTTATCTTTCAATTCCATCGTAAGCCTGTCCATTTCAGCACAAGATAGTATTTTATGTAGTATCTCTTCATCTGTGGGAGTTTCTTTGTTCTTCCATTTTTGTGCAAAAGCCAATCTAGCAGCAGTCAAGATGTGCAACATCAAATAGACTATTCCCTTGTCATATTTATCTGTGGTTATACCCAATAAAAAGAGTTCAGGTTTTAGCTCTATCTCCAGCATTAATATTTCTTTCAACCATTTTCTTATCCTATTCCAATATTCACGGGCTTTAGGACATTCCCACCACGTGTGATAATAGGTCCCTATTGCTATTTTACATATAAGGAATTATTATTATTATTATTATTATTATTATTATTATTATTATTATTATTATTATTATTATTATTATTATTATTATTATTATTATTATTATTATTATTATTATTATTATTATTATTAAAATTTCTACCCCGCCCTTCTCCCAACGGACTCAGGGCGGCTTACAGCCATTTAAAACAGATACATGATACAAAATACTAAGTTTAAAATGTAATTAAAATAAAATATTAATTATTGGCCTTTTCGTTAAAATTATTTTAAAACCAAATTAAGATAACCCTTAGGCCAGTCCTGCTAGCTGAAATAGCCATGTCTTGAGGGCGCGGTGGAAGGAGGGGAGATCCGGAATCACCCGGATCTCTGGGGGTAGTTCGTTCCATAGGGTGGGGGCTCCAACCGAGAAGGCCCTCCCCCTGGGGGTCGCCAGCCGGCAATGTCTGGCTGACGGCACCCTGAGGAGACCCTCTCTGTGGGAGCGTATCGGCCGATGAGAGGTAATCTGAGGCAGAAGGCGGTCTCGGAGATAACCAGATCCGATGCCATGGAGCGCTTTAAAGATGATAATCAGCACCTTGAAGCGCACCCGGAAAGCCACCGGCAGCCAGTGCAGCTCGCGCAACAGCGGCATTACATGGGAGCGACGAGTCACTCCCATCACCGCCCGCGCAGCTGCATTCTGGACTAACTGGAGCCTCCAAATGCTCCTCAAGGGGAGCCCCATGTAGAGAGCATTACAGTAGTCCAGGCGGGAGGTGACAAGAGCATGGGTGACTGTGCGCAAGGCGTCCCGGTCCAGAAAAGGCTGCAACTGGTGAACCAGGCGTACCCGGTAAAACGCCCCCCTGGCCACGGCCGTCAACTGGTCTTCTAGTGTCAGCCGCGGATCCAGGAGGACACCCAGATTGCGCACCCTCTCCGAGGGAGCCAAAGTTTCGCCCCCTATAGTCAGCGACGGAGTCAGCTGACTATGCCGGGGAGCCGGCAACCACAGCCACTCAGTCTTGGAAGGGTTGAGCCTGAGTCTGTTTCTCCCCATCCAGACCCGTACGGCCTCCAGGCACCGGGCCATCACGTCAAGGGCATCATTGGGGTGGCCTGGGGTGGAAATGTACAGCTGAGTATCATCAGCGTACTGATGGAAATCCACCCCAAAGCCACGGATGATCTCACCCAGCGGCTTCACATGGTTGCTGGAACTGGGTATGTCTAGTTTAACGAAGAGAAGGACGAGGGGGGACATGATAGCAGTGTTCCAGTATCTCAGGGGCTGCCACAGAGAAGAGGGAGTCAAGCTATTTTCCAAGGCGCCTGAAGGCAGGACAAGAAGCAACGGGTAGAAACTAACCAAAGAGAGAAGCAACCTAGAACTAAGGAGAAGCGGTGAATGCTCCAACCCTGGAAGTTTTTAAGAAGAGACTGGACAGCCATTTGTTCGAAATGGTATAGGGTTTCCTGCCTGAGCAGGGGGTTGGACTAGATGACCTCCAAGGTCCCTTCCAACTTTACTATTATTATTATTTCCAACATATAGGTGAAAGATTTGGGCCCATTTTGGCTAACCTCGTGGGTGGGAGATTGGTTTTCTTTTTGGAGGGGGTGTCAGGTCTTTTTTTTTTTTTTTTAAGACTTAGGATTGTTCTGTTTAATTATGGCTTCATTTTCAAATGTAATTTGGTGTTTTGTCTTCATTTTTTTCCTAAATTTTAATTTTTAAAATGTGCTTTACTTTTAGGCAAAGAAGAAAAATATACAATCTAAAACACAGGAGAAATTTCCTGACATTGAGAACAATTAATCAGTGGAACTACTTGTCTTAAGAAGTTGTGGATGCTCCAACATTGGAGGTTTTTAAGAAGAGATTGGACAGCCACTTGTCTGCAATAATATACAGTCTCTTGCTTGAGCAGGGGGTTTGGACTAGAAGTGTTCCAGTATTTGAAAGGCTGCCACAAAGAAGAGGGGATCCCATTATTCACCAAAGCTCCAGAGGGCAGGACAAGAAACAATGGTTGGAAACTGATCAAAGAGAAAAGCAACCTGGAATTAAGGAGAAACTTCTTGACAGTGAGGACAAGTAAACAGTGGAACAGCTTGCCTCCAGAAATCGTGGGCGCTCCATCCCTGGAAGTTTTTAAGAAGAGACTGGACAGCCACTTGCTTGAGCAGGGGGTTAGACTAGAATATTTCCAAGGTCCCTTCCAGCTCTATTCTATTCTAAGAGAAATGGTATAGTGTCTCCTGCTTGAGCAGGGAGTTAGACTAGAAAACCTCCAAAGTCCCTTCCAGCTCTGTTCTGATTGATTCTTTTTCTTTTATTTCCTTTTTTGCCCCATTATTTTTCTTTTTGATTTCTTTTTTTCCCCTTTCCTGCCACAAAGAAGAGGGCTCAACCTACTTTCCAAAGCACCAGAAGGCAAGACAAGAAACACAGGATGAAAATTAATTAAGGAGAGAACCAACCAACCTCCAGAAATAAGGAGAAATCTCCTAATAGAACAATTAATCAGTGGAATAACTTGCCTTCAGAAGTTTTGTGTGCTCCATCCCTGGAAGTTTTTAAGAAGAGACTGGACAGCCACTTGTCTGTAAAAATAAAGGGTCTCCTGCTTGAGCAGGGGGCTGGACTAGAAGATCTCCAAGGTCCCTTCCAACTCTATTATTCTGTTATTCCTTGTTTCCAGAGATTGCTAGGAATTGGATACGTCTAGTTTAATAAAAAGAAGGACTAGGGTTGACATGATAGCAGTCTTTCAATATTTGAGGGGCTGCCACAAGGAAGAGGGGGTCAACCTATTCTCCAAAGCACCTGAGGGCAGGACAAGAACTAATGGATGAAAGATTATCAAAGAGAGATCCCACCTAGAATTAAGGAGAAATTCTCTGACAACACAAACAGTTAATCAATGGAACGGCCTGCCTCCAGAAGTTGTGGGTTCTCCATCACAGGAGATTTTCTAGAAGAGATTGGACTGCCATTTGTCCAGAATGGCATAAGGTGTCCTGCTTGAGTAGGAAGTTGGACTAGGAGACCTTAAGGTCCCCCCCAACCCTATTGTTCTACAATTCTGGAATGCTGAAAGGCAGCAGTGAGGTATTGGAAGAGAGACGTGTGTTCTGCCCAGTCTCCCCAGAAGCTCTTACAGCAACCATTGGTCTGCAGGAGTGATCATATGCCTCATGTTTAAAGAAGTTTAAACAGCTAGTTCATCTGGATTTGACACATGGAATGGAAAAGCTCCATGGTGTTCTTTGCCCAAGGTTGCAAAACATTTTGGACCAGCCTTGGGAGCTGACACAATTAACAACGTTTGTGTAGACTCCATGACTGTCTGCTAATGTGAGGAGTGGAAAACTCCTGGAAATTAACATTCCAGCTTGCAATGAAGCATTTCTCTGCTATGGAAGTGGTGGAAGACTCGCTTTCAGGGGATTAAGTTCATCTATCAGGTAAGATTGGCTGTATGCATCTTTTGTCCAAGATGGACAAAACCCAGGATATTAAAGAGGCAGAGATTGAAATCTCTGACTTTTTATTCAATATCCCCACCAAAGGCATATTTTGTCTTTCCTTATCTAATTTTATTTATTTTTTGCTTTTATTAGGCTCCCTTACAATAATGAGCCTAGATGATACCCTAAGCATACATTTACTTCCTGTATTACAGTTTGCACCAAACTGTAGATCATTTCAAGAAGCAACAATTTTTGGAGCCCTCCACTTGCCGTGGAAGGAAGGTAGAGGTGTCCCTTTGAAAGTAGTAAAAAGGTGATAGAAATGGACTGCCTAGAGAAGCCCCTTTATTGCAAGGCCACTCTAGTCAAAAGCCACCATCTTCCCTTTTGTTAACCTCCATTTGCCTCTTCATAGATAAATAAATAAATAAAATAAAAATAAAATAAAATAAATACTTTGTTCAATCTGATTAAACAGAGGGAATTGGTTTAACTCCAACCAGCTCTAGTCTGGTTTTAAGCTAAAACTAACCAGCAACTATTTGGGTTAGTTATCACAGTTAATTAACTGGGTAAGAATGTCTGTATTCTCTGTACCCTTTTTCTCTTATTTAATAGAAAACCATATTACTTGCATAAATATACATCAGTTGAAGCTGTTCCAACATTTTTCATTAGAAGAGTGCATTTCCAGGAATAGAGGGAAAAAATAACCAGAAGCAACGTTTGGAAATGAGAGGGGTCTGTTTTAAAGTCATTGAAATAGGGTAATAAAATGACCCCATAGCGACATTTCACGTATAGGAATTAAGTGTCCTATTAGCTTCTTGAAATGGCTTTCAAGAAGCTAAACAGCTTTCCCTCCAAAACAGAGAAGTAGGCCAGCTAATTCTAAGCCAATTAAAGTAAAGTTTGATAGCACCATGGCTCTGAATAGGTGATGAATTTAAAGCTGGCCCCGGGAACAGGGAAGGGATGAGCAAACCATTAAGAGAGGAATTTCGGAAAAGACGACTCGTTCCTGAGAAGGCAACTCAAAATAATCCCACCTTGATTCTGTTTGGTATAAAATGGAGTAGAGAGACACTCTGACAGGCTGTTGAGAGTCTGTAATTATACCCTACAAAAATACAGATAGTCCTAATACTTATGACCACAACTGGACCCAGGAAATTACAGACCTATCAGCCTGACCTCAATACCTGGGAAGATTCTGGAAAAGATAATCAAACAACGAATCAGAGAACACCTACAGGCAAACAAAGTCATTATTAAAAGCCAACACGGGTTTGTCAAAAACAGATCATGCCAGACAAATCTTATTGCATTCTTTGACCAAGTGACAAAATTAGTGGACCAGAGGAATGCTGTGGATATAATTTACTTGGACTTCAGTAAGGCATTTGACAAAGTAGGCCACAACCTACTACTTGATAAGATAGAAAAATGTGGGTTAGACAGCATCACCACCAGATGGATCCGTAGCTGGCTGACCGGCCGTACTCAGCGTGTGGTCCTCAATGGAACCGCATCTACGTGGAGGGAAGTGTATAGTGGGGTGCCCCAGGGCTCTGTTCTGGGCCCAGTGCTCTTCAACATCTTCATCAATGATCTGGACAAGGGGATAGATGGGGAACTCATCAAATTTGCAGACGACACCAAGCTGGCAGGAATAGCCAACACTCCAGAAGACAGGCTTAGGATACAGGAGGATCTGGACAGACTTGAACACTGGGGGCTATCTAACAAAATGAAATTCAATGGTGAAAAAAGTAAGGTTCTACATTTAGGCAAGAAAAACCAAATGTACAGGTATAGTATAGGGGGAACCTTGCTCAATAGTAGTAACTGTGAGAGGGATCTCGGAGTCCTAGTGGACAATCATTTAAATATGAGCCAGCAGTGTGCTGCAGCTGCCAAAAAGGCCAACACAGTGCTGGGCTGCATTAACAGAGGGATAGAATCAAGATCACATGAAGTATTAATACCACTTTACAATGCCTTGGTAAGGCCACACTTGGAATACTGCATCCAGTTTTGGTCACCACGATGTAAAAAAGATGTTGAGACTCTAGAAAGAGTAC